>NW_027397079.1:13301722-13496888 GCF_003265705.2 Callorhinus ursinus | reverse complement strand
CTTTCCTTTCCTTTCTTTCCTTTTTTCCTTCTTTGTACAAATTTACTAGTTCATTTTAAAATATAAATCCAACTATAAAGGATCTAAAGTAGCTAAAACAATCTTGAAAAAGGATAACACAATTGGAGGCCTTACATTACCTGATTTCAATACTACACTATTCAAGATAGTATGGTATTGGTATAGAGATAATGAAACAGAGCAATGAAATAAATAGTTCAGAAATAGATATGATCAATCAATTTTCACTAAAGTGCCAAAGCGACTCAATTTGGGAAGGAATTATTTTTTCAATAAATTGTGCTGGAATCATTGCATAAAAATGTGAAAAAAATACATCTCAACCCCTACCTCAAACCATGCACAAAAATTAATTCAAGATCATCATAAATCCAAATGTAAGAACCAAAACTATAATGAGTTCAAATTTGATGTTGGCAAATATTTCTTAGAAAGGACACAGAAAGCACCAACCATAAAAGAAAAAAAGTGACTAATTCATCAAAATAAAAGCACCTGTTTATCAAAAGAGATAGTTAAGAAAACAGACAAGCCACACACTGAGTGAAAAGATTCACTGTACATAAAATCTAACAAATGTCTTATTTCCAAAACATATTTAAAAACTCCCACAAATCAGGCAAACACAGCTAATGGGCAAACAACTGAAATAGACACTTCAAAAGAAAAGGAGATATACAGATGTCTAACAAACACATAAAAGTGTGCCTACACCACTAATCACAAAGGTAATACAGATTAAAGCCACAGTGAGATCACAAAAAAGCTAAAACTCAGAAGAGTAATAACATCAAATGTTGGTAAAGATTTGGGACAAATGGAGCTCTCATATATTTCTGGTGGGAGTGTAAAATGGGACAAAGTCTTTGAAGCATTGTTGAGCAGTCTGTTCTAAGGCTAAAAACACACCTCCTCCATGACCCAGAAATCCATTTTTTGATATTATTCCAAGAGAAATGAATACATATGGCCACAAAAGACTTTTACAGAAATGTTTGTAACAGCTTTATTCATAACATGTAAAACTTGGAAACAACCCGAATGCCCAATGAGAAAATGATAAAAATAAATATAGCAGTATATTAATTTAATGAAATACTACTGAAGAGTAAAAGAAAAAAAAAGTGTGAACTTAAACTACTTTTAAACTAAGCAACAGGGATGAGACTCAAAAACATTACATTGAACGAAAGAAGCCAGAAGCAGAAAAGCACACACATTGCACGACCACATTTAAATGAAGTTCAAGGGTAGCCAAAAGCTATCTCCAGATAGAAACGTACTGGTGAGGGAGAGTGGTTAGGGATCAACCCTGTCTTTACGACAGAAAGAACTCCTTTTTTTTTTTATTTACACTTAATGCATATTAATAACTGAATGGAACATATACCAAGTAGCTATTTTTATAATTCCCAACATTTTAAAAAGTTGAGATCTTACCGAATTGCATTTTTTTATGCCAATTTTAATCTTTCAACTCTGTAAATACTTTATAACATACATATTCTTTAAAATAAATAGAAAAACCACTGAAGTGTTTTAAGTAAGATGGTTAGGAAGTATTACTTTAAATGGTTTTCATATATGCAAAATGCACATAATTAAAGACAATTAAGTACATGTTCAAGAACAGGTTGAGCTGATGGAGGTATATAGAAGACTCCAGGTCTCTCTAAACTGGAGTGTATCCTTAAAATTTAGGAGCTGGTCAAGAAGTTTCTCTGGATAACAGATAAATGATATATACTGGACAAGATTAGATAAAATATGCAGATAATTAATGACACTAAAGGTAAGAAAAAAAGATTTGAATTACAGAAATTATTTTTAAAAGCAGCACCAATTGCCCTAAAATGAAAATTAATTAAGTAGCACAAGTCATGACATTTAATAACAGTATACAAGAAATCAAGCAGTGACAGTTTTTTGGGAAATGTAGGCTAGGTAGAAACTCTAATATTTTTGTCTCCAGGATCTTGATCAATAAGATACTATCTAAATCATTAAGTGAAACAGTTGAAGTGTTAAGGTTTAATTACGATTTCTTGGGAAGATGCCTGAAAATTAACAGAGATTAGGAGACTCTTAGTAAGGCCTTTCCTTGAATAGATAACTGGAAAGGCAGTTATCTCTCTTGAAATAAATGTGATTCCATTTCTCATTTATTATGCTAAATACAATAACGCCTTTAACAAATGTGTCATTAAGCCTTTAGCTGATCTAAGTGTACCTCTATCTGTTTTCTTGGTTCCTTTGAGAAACCGTGCAAAATCTTCATCCTACGTTAATTATCAATTTAATCAGTCAATGCTAAAAGAAAATCTTTTGCTCTAATTATAAAAGACAGTTGCTGTAAACATTTGATGTGATGAATACCTTTCCTGATCTTGAGCAGGCTATAATTTATTAAGCACAAATATGAGGAAAAACCCGAGTGGAGTGCTTAATCAGCAGTGACCCACAATTAAAACAGGTGATATTTTCTAGACTTAAGAATAAAAGCAATGACTCCAATTAGCTGTCAAATTATCTGGAAAAACAGCTGTTACATAAATAGAAAAATCACTTGGCCTTCCTGCTCACTTTTTCAATTTTGTCTTTATTTTTAAGTCATCTAAAAAGATAGTCCTTTTATTCACCTAACATTTAAAAACAGGGGAAGCTAATTCGCAGTGTTGGAAGTCATGAGGATAATTAACTTTGCTGAGGATGGGGGAAAGGTGGGGGCAGGGCGAATGTTAAAAAGGGCACAGGGTTGGGGGGATTTACTGGGGTGCTGGTAACATTCTGTTTCTTAACTGTGTCCTGTTTTATGGATGTGTTCACATAGTGACAATTCATCGAGCTGTGCACTTACAACCTGCACGTTTTTCTGAATGTTATACTTCAATAAAATTTATACAAAAACATCAATTCCTTCCATGACTATATGGAATCACTTCAGCATTGTGTCAAAAATGAAAGGTTGCATGCTAGTGTCTATAATAGATAATGATTTTCTTGAAAGCTTTCCTCATCAATTCTTCTAATCTCCAAGAAAATACAGCAGAATATTTTTAAAAATGTATAAAATAGGGCTTTAAACAAAATGGAGATGCAACATTAGATGCAACATTTTGATTACAGATTTAAAATTTAAATGTTACTTACCAAAAAGGTGTGTTCTCCTTCAATTTTCTATCAGATTGCTCATTAGCGTTGCCAAGCAAAGACGCTGGTTGTCTTACAAACCTGGAGAAACAGGATAAATAGAAAAATTGCTGTATTTATTTCACTATCACTGTACACATTATACCATAATGTATATATCACTATAAAATGATAACTCATTCACCTAACCACTCATGTAACAAGCAATTGCTAAGTATCTTTGCACGTACCAGGTGGTACAGGAGAAATGAGGTAAAGAAGTATAAAAATGTGCCAAACTTGTGAATACCATGAAAGAGGAATAGATCAAATGTTATGGGAATCAGGAGGTTACTTCCAAGAGGGAGACTGGGTAAACTTTGCGGAGGAGGTGGGGCTTAAGCTGATCCTCAAGAAAGAATATGATTTCTCAAAGATGGTGGGAAGGAGCTGGAACAGGGAAGAATGGATGGGGAGGGCAATCCAGGTAAACGAGACAAAATGACCAAGTACGGAGTTTGAACATAATGGAAAAGGGGCAGGGGAGCTGAATGCATTTGTTTCACGGGGGAACATTTTCAGAGGATTTGGAATCAGTGAATCCAGGCCTAGAGGCCGTCAGTTGCAACGACCAAGGCACTAGCTAGACTCAGGGATTCAGCTGTGAAAAAGCAAGATGGGAGCCCAGGCCTCATGAAGCTCCCAGCTCATCAGGACAAGCCAATCCAAAAGATTCTTACAACGTGTGGCGAGCTGTTTCTTTGGGAGTGGGTAGCAGAGAAACCAATGAGGTCCAACAGTCAGAGGTAAACAATTAAGAGTCTCAGAGAAGTGATCACGAAACAATGGCGTTAGATGCAGTCACCCAGGGAGGGAGTTAGAGTACAGCGAGGGAGGGATAGGGACAGACTCAGTCACATTTACCGGAAAGGAAAAGGTAAGCGAGGAAGCAATCGGAGAGGAAACAGGAAGGAAGAGAAAAAATTTTGTGGAGGACACTGTGCTCAAGAGCAGAATGCTCTGAAATTTCAATCAGGGCTAATACGAAAAAGTGGTTTATTTCTTTTGTTTATTGAGTTGGTTAGGCGCAAGGTATTTAAGGTTGATGATGAAAATTGTGGGGCGATGGAAGCTGACCTAATATTTGGCCATTGCACGCAAACATCAGCACCAGATTTTACAGCCAATATCTGTACTTGTGCCTGAGCCATACCAGTTGTTAAAAATTTTGCAAATCACCTTGCACGAGGGCATGATCTGCTCTGGTAGGTAGTTATTTCCAGGAAATGGCACTCTTAGATTTTCTTAGCACATCAAGGACCTCTGCAAACGATTAAATTCAGTGGATAGTGGTCCCTGCAGGTGATTAAAGTGTTTTATCCTCCCCCAGCACTGTGACTCTTCCCCACAACGTGGATATATTTGGACATGGAACCCTAGAGACAGCCGCGAAGTGATGAGTTCATGTTTATTGAGCATGTTAGTACTAAGTGTTTTATGAGCATTAGTTCATTTATTTTTTTTTAAGATTTTATTTATATATTTGAGAGACAGAGAGCACAGGCAGGGGAGCAGCAAGCAGAGGGAGAGGGAGAAGCAGGCTCCCCAATGAGCAGGGAGCCCGACGTGGGACTCGATCCCAGGATCCTGAAATCATGACCTGAGCCAAAGACAGACGCTTAACCGACTGAGCCACCCAGGCGCCCCAGGATTAGTTCATTTACTCTCCATAACAACCTTATAAGGCAAGCCCTATTTTTACCCAAATATTACATAGGAGGTAGCTGAACATGAGAAAATTTAAGGAATTTGCCAAAGGTCACGCTTCCCAAAGCCAGCGCTGATCAGTGCTTTTTCTCCTGGTCAGAGTTGGAACTACTGTTCACTAATTCTCTTGATCTCTACACAATTCTCCAATTAAGATCCAAGTCCCATACTAGGGTGCCATCCTGGGGCTTGCTGGAGCATCCTGAGCTGGAGCAAGTAGGAAGTAGATTTCTGTTACATTTCTTTATTGTCTCTAAATTGATGAAAAATTGGGTTTTTATGTTGTGGAACACACAGGTCCACAGCTTATGCTTTACAATTTAAGTAACTGACACTCCATGTCTTCCATTCCTGGTTATCAGATGTCCCATTGAGAGCCTGGGATGGTGGGGGAGGTGGTACATAGCGCCATGGCAGAGGGTGGGGTGGGGACAAGCCAATTCCCCATTTAGGTTTAGGGATTCATTGGTCATTTGTGACCCCAAAGACTGCAGTTATAGGAGAATGATGCTATTCTTCTTTCTGGAGTCAGGCCCTTGGGTTTTACAAATTGGCACAAGTAGCTTGGCACTGGAGGAGCTCTGCTTCTCACGTGACTACTGGAAATGGCTGGGAGAGGAAGTCGTTGGTTCCACTGCATTTGGGAGGAGCTATGAGCTCCTCAGTTTGGATTTCCAATGGAAGAAACTTAAATGTGTTTCCACATAAAACATGTGGGCCTCACTCTATAGCTGTGCTGATTAAATACTCTTTCCTAGTTATCTTATTGGCTCTGTACATTTTATCATCTGGCACAAGAATCCAGTCATATCATCTAAGATTATTTCTATGAGAAAATTCCATGGTTCCCATTTATTTGTTCATTGAGCAAAGATTTATTGCACATCAGCTATGCCCCTGGCACTGTGTTAGACAGATACTGTTTATCCGGTGCTCAGCAAAAACAAATATGGTGACTGGCCTAAGTAAACTTCTAAATGTGCCAGTTGCAAAGACATTTAAATGCCATTAGCATTCTAGAGGACCACTGACTATTCTTCTCTAAGCCTGACCTTCTGTTACTCAAGAACAATCATACAGAGAGCAATGGGTAGCACAGAAAGAAATGAACTCATGAGAACATGGCACATGTGTTGTGTCAGGCGTTGGTAGATGTTGGGCACATGCAGTGTACTTCGTCCCCACAACAGTTCTGTGAAGTCGCTGATGCTTTCCCTGTTTTGAAGCTTAACTTGGTGGAGTCTGAGGAACATGCTTTCTCCACTAAGACCATGATGCCTCTTGTTTGGAGCTCTGTACCTTTCTTGCTAGGTCCCTGAGTAGCACTGCGGGTAACCTCTGTCAGTTTCCTTTTTCATAGAGCTTCCTTTATTATGCCCAAAGGGTATCGCTGGCTCTTTACAATTAGTGGCCAGCATAGACAGACAGTCAGAGATATTGACCAACTATGTTTGAAGGAGATTTTCCTGTTTGTGGTTGCTATGACTTCTGAAAAAAAAAATGCAAATACATATTTTTTAATATTGATAATGATTACCACTGACTTTTTCAACATGTTATTTTTATTTACTCAAACATCATATTTAAAGCATCCTCCATTAAGAGTCCTGTTAATATCAAGGTAAACACGGGGTGCCTGGGTGGTTCAGATGGTTAAGCGTCTGCCTTTGGCTCAGGTCATGATCCTGGAGTCCTGGGATCGAGCCCCGCATCGGGCTCCTGGCTCAGCAGGGAGTCTGCTTCTCCCTCTCCCTCTCCCTCTTCCCCTCTCCCCAGCTCATGTTCTCTCTCTCTCTGTATCTCGGTTAAATGAATAAATTAAAAAAAAAATCTTAAAAAAAATATCAAGGTAAACACAATAGCTTTTGGTTGCAATCTTGATATACTGATAATATCAATCTTTCATTGCTCGTAATTATATAATTTTAGAGAATATATTAATTATTTTCTTATCCGGTCCGAGCACTTAATATCACTGCTGAACCATAGCTCTCTTTCCTGGAAAGCAGCCTCTCCATCAGACTGATCTTGAACATTACACAGTGATTCAGGACTTAACCTTCCTGGGGTTCACAGGGCAGCGTAATTAATTTAAAATATAGTCATTCCTAAAGTTATCAATTGTAAATATGTAGTAGATATGTAGTTTCAGTGAGTTCTCATTGTCTCATTGTCTTAAAATTATAGGATTTTTGTTTTTGTAATTATATGCCAAAAGATAACCCAAGCGAGCATCTATAAAATAAATAACTCAATAGTGGGATAGTTGTGGGATTGTTCCATCCATACAAATCATGAATTAGACTGACATACGCCTGATCACCAGAGAGTTAATCATGAGGGTGTTAGAAACTTCCAGATTGACTGTAACTTGGGTGACTTATCTAGAGTGTATAGTTAACAGCCTTGATTTCTTGAAAATTACAGAAGATAGAAATAGCATGTTAATTGGTGGGGAGTAATTACTAAAGGGTGCTACTGAGGTTAGCCATGTAATCAAGATTATGGTTTCCAAATATCAAGTGAATTAAAATAATCATTTACTATTAACTTTACCCTTGCAAAAACTATTTTTGGCTTTCAGTAATTTTATTTTATTTTATTTTTTTTTAAAGATTTATTCATTTATTTTGAGAGAGTGAGAGACAGAGACAGAGAGAGCACATGAGAGGGGGGAGGGTCAGAGGGAGAAGCACGCTCCTCGCCGAGCAGGGACCCCAATGTGGGACTCGATCCTGGGACTCCAGGATCATGACCTGAGCCGAAGGCAGTCGCTTAACCAACTGAGCCACCCAGGCGCCCCGGCTTTCAGTAATTTTAAATGCCTTACAAATACTTAGAAGATAACCAAGATCTAGGGATTTAAAAAAGTGGATATAGCATATATAACTTAGAGCAATACATATTCTGTGCAGGTTTAAAAACAGTGGTAACCAAACCGATTATTTTAAATGGCCTTAAACTTATGAATTTCTATGTTTATTGACATAATTTTTCTACATTCTGAGTTTTTTTTTTTCCAATTAAGTCTCTTTAACCTTATATTTGGGAAGATTCTGGTAAGAATCAGAATACAAATAGAAGAGTGAAGCAACCAGATTTCTAAAGCTCTACAAACATAGGGACATGTATCATATCTGAAGATCACAGGAAAAAGTGTCTATGATGAAAATAGACGGAGTGGAAAGAAATGGTTATTTCTGTCACTGCTAAAAAGCTTAGAGAGTCACTGATTAAGGTCACTGCCAATTTTATCAATAAGGAAAGTGCTTTAGCAAGGCTTCAACCCCTTATTTTTACCATCTTCTGTGTAAGTATGTGGATGACGTTACTGTCAGGGTGTCCAAGATCAAACACAAAGAGCATTCAGGGTCAACTAAACTAGAATTTTTATCAGAACATCTAGACTGTCTAAAACCTACTCCAAATAATGCATTTTATGTCTTATTGACCCCTTGTCTCCTTCAAAGCCATCATCATCAAGAACAACAAAAAAAGGGAAGAAGAAGAAGGAAGGAAGGAAAAAATAACCAATAACCGTATTAAACATTTGTCCTTGGCTTCCTTGGAAATAAAATCTATAATGTTCAAGACAAATCTTTCCTTTAAACATGTATCGATAGAATAACAACAACTCCTGACAACAGGAAGTAAGATCTAAATCCCAAGCTCCAAGCTGATATCCAAACAACACATTGCTAATCAACGGCCAACACAGCTTACTTTATAGCTCAGGTGAAATCTATTAAGTCATGTTCCCATTTGTAAGTCCACACATGGATGAAAGATGTGTGTATATGGACGCTGGTAATACTTGAATAGGGTCAATTAGAAATTATAACAGGACAAAAAAATAGTAATCTCACATTAGAACACACTTGAAATCACTTTGTACAGATGGTTTGACATGTTCAGACAAGTAGATGTCATCAGAGCCCTAACAGTCACAGGATCAACTCACCGTAGAGCAAGTGAAGAAAAATAAATGGCAGAAGTAGCCCAATAATTTGGCATTGATAATTCAAAGTCTCGGGAAAAGGATAATGCCTTCTGAAAAACACTGACTTAAACGAGTCAGAGCAACTTGCTGCAGTTAAGGAATCTCTACATATTGAGATTTCCCGTCTGGAAATTAGGGCTCTAGGATCTCAGACTTCAAACCTATAAAGGCAGTTTACCCACCATCTCGAATCATTCCTGATACATCTTCTTCCTATCAGATCTCCCTCTATTTAATTTGATCCTAATCAATATCCTGGCTGATTTGACCAGTGACTATATTGCTGTTAACTTTAATCGTTCCCTGTACTGGTTCCCCAGTTTGTGGCCTAATAAGGGCCCAATTAGAAGATGTTTTTTCAAGGTCAGACATATCTCTGTGGCTTACTAAGATACAACTTTCTCTCCTTTTCTCTCTGTTTTCCTTTTCTTTCTTTCTCACTACCACCCCCCCAAAGCCCCCCCATTTTTTTCTTTTTGGTAGCCTGGGGCTTTCAACTTTATAGTCATTAGCACCCTAGAGAACAAGGGTGAAAATGTAATCTCTATCTGGGAAAGCCTCAAACTCTATCAGCTCATTATCAGTGAGCTGATGTTGGGGCCCTAAAGCTCAAAGCATGCCCTATGGACTTCTGTGGAACTTCAAAGTTCAGCCTGATGGATAGAAAACTCATCTTTGACTCCTAGAGCTGAATAATATGCAATTTCATAGAGATTAACGGATACTCACTAGTATTTGCTGAGTTGCTAGAAGGTACTACTCGTAAACTAATATTAGCATGTCACCAGAATTAATTGAGAACTCTAAATTAGTATTCCATAAAACCATTTGACTGCAACTCAATGCCTTGCAATGCTCCTGCTATTCATGTTCACATGAAAATTGTTAGAATTCCCGAAATCTGGGAAAGGATATGTGGTTACTACTATTCTTAATAATACTGTTAATACTACTCTTTTGAATTGGTCTTGATATGAGTTAATGTATTTGTAACATTACCACCTGCCATGATATTTGTTCAGCATTTGTTTGTTGTATAATTGCTATGTTGGTAATATATTAACTGTTATTTTGTCCCTCTCCACTATTTATTATTATTATTATTATTGGGTCTTTTTCTTCTGAAGAGTAGAAATAGACTGGGATATATAAATCCGTAAGTGGACCATGGTCAAAAGATTTGAGCACCACTGCCATAAAAGGATGGAAATGAGGGCAGAAAAAGTTTCATGAGCAGGGACTTAAAATAACAATTCCTGTTTGTGACCAAGTACTTGTAGATGCCTGGATCCAGGAGAGAAGCTCGGGGGGCTAGGTACCCGAGGAACGATGTCAAGGGCCGGCGATCACTTGATGTCTTCCAAAGGGTCAGCCTTGTTTGTACATCACAGAGGACCAAAATTTGTTTCAATTTTGCCTTCTTATGTAGGTATCATGAGGACCATTAGCATTTTGCCCATAATTTGTTTTTGCCTAACGTTACTAGAAATTCATTTTCTACTCAGAATGTGAATTATGTTTCCTATTTGTCCTCAAACCAATGCAGCATTTCTTTATGCTTTTTATGCATGATATTTACTATGTCTTTGACATTCTTATTTTGTAGTCAGCATTAATAAATTTTCATGAAAGTAACAGAGTCATTGTGATTGTGTTAAAAATGCATTGCTTACAGTTCTTTGAAGAAGTATGAGTGTTCAGCTAAAAAGACAAACAATCAAACAAAAGAACAAATACTGTCATAGAAGGAATTTAATTCATCTTTGCATTGGTGAAATTAATATTTTTAGCTGAACGGTTAATTTTTTTTCTGACCTCCAATTCTTTTCAGCTTCTAGAAGTGTGAAACCAGGGTTAAAGTAGTATCAAAAAAAGTCATCTAGAGCAAGATGGCGGAGGAGTAGGAGACCTAGATTTCGTCTGGTCTCAGGAATTCAGCTGAATAGGGATCAAACCATTCTGAACACCTACGAATTCAACAGGAGACCGAAAAGGAGAGTAGCAACAACTCTCTGAACAGAGAAGCGACCACTTACTGGAAGGTAGGACGTGCGGAGAAGGGAATCCGAGGTGATATTCGGGAGGACAGACGGCGGGGGAGGGGCCTCCGTCGGCCGCTTCTGGCAAGTGCTAGAGCCGCGGAGCACAAAATCGGACCTTTTAGAAGTCGGCTCCGCGGAGGGACGTCGCTCCAGTGGCTAAGCGGGAGGTGAAATCCTCCTGGGACAGGGTGGTCCCAGGACCCTCGGGGTCACAGAAAGACCGGGGGTGCCTGAGTGCGGCAGAGCTCCCAGGTATCGGAGCGGGAAAGCCGGCTGCAGAGACGGAGCCGAGGCGCGGGCTCTCAGCTCGGGGTTGCCATAAACCGTGATCCGCGGCCCAGTCGGGGCACGGCTCCTCCAGCAGGGACCCAACAAGCGGCAGAGCCGGGGAGACTCCCCTTCCTCCCCCGGGAGGAGCGGCGCGGAAGCGCACCGCAGGGATCTGCTGGGTTTGGAGACAACGACGGGGTCAGGTGTCAGAGATAGAAACCCTCGATCACAGGCCGGGTGAGCGCGGAGTGCGGCCGGAGACCGGGGACACGGGAGTGACTGCTTTTCTCTGGGGGCGCACTGAGGGGCGGGGCCCCGAGTTCTCAGCTCCTCTGGGTGGAGATTGGGAGGCCACCATTTTCGCCCTGGTCCTCCAAAGCTGTACCGAGAGCTTGCAGGGAACAAAAGCTCCTGAGAGCAAACCGGAGCAGCTTCCTTAGCCCGGACCGACAAGGGCGGGGCAATTCCGCCTCCGGCAAAGACATTTGGGAACCATGGCAACAGGCCCTCCCCCAGAAGATCAGCACGAACGGCCAGCAAGCCAAGACCAAGTTTACCGATCAAGGAGAACGGGAGAACTCCAGCGCTAGGGGAATACTGCACATAGAATTCATGGCTTTTTTTTTTTTTTACCATGATTCATTAGTTCATCAAAGTTAATTTTTTAACTGTTTTTTTTTTTATTTTTCTTTATCCCTTTTTCAACCAACATCTTCTCAACCCCTTTAAAAAATTTTTTTTTATTTTTCATTTTTAGAGTCATATTTTATCCCTTCATAGTAGTTACCCTTATTTTTGGCATATATATATATATAAGTTGTTTGCTCTTTAAAATTTTGAGGTACAGTTTCTTCTAACAGATCAAAATATACCCTAAATCACTAGAGTATGGCTTTGTTCTAGTCTCCTGCCTGGTCACATTTTCTCCCTTTTTTCTTTTTTTTTTTTTAATCTTCTTTCTTTTTTCAAACAACTTATCAATTCCTTTTATAAAATCTTTTATAATTTTCATCTTTACAGTCATCTTCCATCCCTTCATTGTATCAACTCTTATTTTGTACATATATGTCTTTCTTCCTTTAAAATTTTAGGAGGCACTTTTTTCTAACAGACCAAAATACACCCAAAATCTAGTGTGTGGCACTGATCTATGCACTAGCCTGATCATATTTGATCATATTCTCCTTTTTTGGTATTGTTCTGTTTTTGTTTTTATCTTTTTTTTTTTCTTTTTACTTTCTCTTTCTTTCCCTTTCTTTTCCCCTGGTTTCACGTCTTTTCTGATTTGTATATAGTATATTTGCTGGGGACGTTGTTAATCTGTTAGCATTTTATTCTCTCATTCATCTGTTCTCCTCTGGACAAAATGACAAGATGAAAAAAATCACCTCAGCAAAAAGAACAAGAGTTAGTACCGTCAGCCAGGGACCTACTCAATACGGACATTAGTACGATGTCGGACCTAGAGTTCAGAATCATGACTTTAAAGATACTAGCTGGGCTTGAAAAAAGCATGGAAGTTATTAGAGAAACCTTTCTGCAGAAATAAAAGAACTAAAATCTAACCAAGTCGAAATCAAAAAGGCAATTGATGAGGTACAATCAAAACTGGGGGCACTAACTTGTAGGATAAATGAGGCAGAAGAGAGAATCAGCAATATAGAAGACCAAATGATGTAAAATAAAGAGGATGAGAAAAAGAGAGAGAAACAACTACAGGATCACGAGGGCAGAATTCGAGAGATAAGTGATAGAATAATTGGGATACCAGAAGAAGAGAGAGAGGGGCAGAAGGTATATTGGAGCAAATAATAGCAGAGAACTTCCCTAATGTGAGGAAGGAAACAGGCATCAAAATCCAGGAGGCACAGAGAACCCCTCTCAAAATCAATAATAATAGGTCAACACCCTGACATCTAATAGTAATACTTACGAGTCTCAGACAAAGAGAAAATCCTGAAAGCAGCTCGAGAGAAGATGTATGTAACCTACAATGGTAGAAATATTAGATTGGCAACAGACCTATCCACAGAGACCTGGCAGGCCAGAAAGGACTGGCAAGATATCTTCAGAGCACTAAACGAGAAAAATATGCAGCCAAGAATACTATATCCAGCTAGTCTGTCATCGAAAATAGAAGGAGAGATAAAAAGCTTCCAGAACAAACAAAAACTAAAGGAATTTGCAAACACGAAACCAGCCCTCCAAGAAATATTAAAAGGGGTCCTCTAAGCAAAGAGAGAGCCTAAAAGCAGCATAGATCAGAAAGGAACACAGACAATATACAGTAACAGTCACCTTACAGGCAATACAATGGCACTAAATTCATACCTTTCAATAGTTACCCTGAATGTAAATGGGCTCAATGCCCCAATCAAAAGACACAGGCTATCAGACTGGATTAAAAAAACAAGACCCATCAATATGCTGTCTGCAAAGGACTCATTTTAGACCCAAAGACACCCCCAGATTGAAAGTGAGGGGGTGGAAAACCATTTACCATGCTAATGGACACCAAAAGAAAGCTGGGGTGGCAATCTTTATATCAGACAAATTAGATTTTAAAACAAAGACTGTAATAAGAGATGAGGAAGGACACTATATCCTACTTGAAGGGTCTATCCAACAAGAAGATCTAACAATTGTAAATATCTATGCCCCTCACATGGGAGCAGCCAATTATATAAGGCAATGAATAACAAAAGCAAAGAAACACATTGACAACAATACAATAATAGTGGGGGACTTTAACACCCCCCTGACTGAAATGGACAGATCATCTAAGCAAAAGATCAACAAGGAAATAAAGACTTTAAATGACACAGTGGACCAAATGGACTTCACAGACATATTCAGAACATTCCATCCCAAAGCAACGGAATACACATTCTTCTCTAGTGCCCATGGAACATTCTTCAGAATTGATCACATCCTAGGTCATAAATCAGGTCTCAACCGGTACCAAAAGATTGGGATTATTCTCTGCATATTTTCAGACCACAATGCTTTGAAACCAGAACTCAATCACAAGAGGAAAGTCAGAAAGAACTCAAATACATGGAGGCTAAAGAGCATCCTACTCAAGAATGAATGGGTCAAGCAGGAAATTAAAGAAGAATTAAAAAAATTCATGGAAACCAATGAAAATGAAAACACAACTGTTCAAAATCTTTGGGATACAGCAAAGGCAGTCCTGAGAGGAAAGTATATAGCAATACAAGCCTTTCTCCAGAAACAAGAAAGGTCTCAAATACACAACCTAACCCTACACCTAAAGGAGCTGGAGAAAGAACAGCAAATAAAGCCTAAACCCTGCAGGAGAAGAGAAATAATAAAGATCAGAGCAGAAATCAATGAAAGAGAAACCAAAAGAACAGTAGAACAGATCAACCAACCTAGGAGCTGGTTCTTTGAAAGAATTAACAAGATTGATAAACCCCTGGCCAGACTTATCCAAAAGAAAAGAGAAATGACCCAAATCAACAAAATCATGAATGAAAGAGGAGAGATCACAACCAACACCAAAGAAATACAAACAATTATCAGAACATATTATGAGCAACTCTATGCCAGCAAATTAGATAACCTGGAAGAAATGGGTGCATTCCTAGAGAAGTATCAACTACCAAAATTGAACCAGGAAGAAATAGAAAACCTGAACAAACCTATAACCACTAAGGAAATTGAAGCAGTCATCAAAAATCTCCCAGCAAACAAAAGCCCAGGGCCAGATGGCTTCTCAGGGGAATTCTATCAGACATTTAAAGAAGAATTAATACCTATTCTTCTGAAACTGTTTCAAAAAATAGAAATGGAAGGAAAACTTCCAAACTCATTTTATGAGGCCACCATTACCTTGATCCCCAAACCAGACAAAGACCCCATCAAAAAGGAGAATTACAGACCAATATCCTTGATGAACTTGGATGCAAAAATTCTCACCAAGATACTAGCCAATAGGATCCAACAGTACATTAAAAGGATTATTCACCACGACCGAGTGGGATTTATCCCTGGGCTGCAAGGTTGGTTCAACATCCGCAAATCAATCAACGTGATACAATACATTAACAAAAGAAAGAACAAGAATCATAGGATCCTCTCAATAGATGCAGAAAAAGCATTTGACAAAGTACAGCATCCTTTCTTGATCAAAACTCTTCAGAGTATAGGGATAGAGGGTACATACCTCAATATCATAAAAGCCATCTATGAAAAACCTACAGCGAATATCATTCTCAATGGGGAAAAGCTGAGAGCTTTCCCCCTAAGGTCAGGAATGCAGCAGGGATGTCCACTCTCACCACTGCTATTCAACATAGTATTAGAAGTCCTAGCCACAGCAATCAGACAACAAAAAAAATCAAAGGCATCCAAATCAGCAAAGAGGAAGTCAAACTCTCACTCTTTGTAGATGATATGATACTGTATGTGGAAAACCCAAAAGACTCCACCCCAAAACTGCTAGAACTCATACAGGAATTCAGTAAAGTAGCAGGATATAAAATCAATGCACAGAAATCAGTGGCATTCCTATACAACAACAGCAAGACAGAAGAGAGACAAATCAAGGAGTCGATCCCATTTACAATTGCACCCAAAACCATAAGATACCTAGGAATAAATTTAACCAAAGAGGCAAAGGATCTGTACTCAGAAAACTATAAAATACTCATGAAAGAAATTGAAGAAGACACAAGAAATGGAAAAACGTTCCATGCTCATGGATTGGAAGAACAAACACTGTGAAGTTGTCAATGCTACCTAGAGCAATCTACACATTCAATGCAATCCCCATCAAAATACCATCCACTTTTTTCAAAGAAATGGAACAAATAATCCTAAAATTTGTATGGAACCAGAAGAGACCCCGAATAGCCAGAGGAATGTTGAAAAAGAAAAGCAAAGCTGGCGGCATCACAATTCCGGACTTCCAGCTCTATTACAAAGCTGTCATCATCAAGACAGTATGGTACTGGCACAAAAAGAGACCCATAGTTCAATGGAACAGAATTGAGAGCCCAGAAATGGACCCTCAACTCTATGGTCAACTTATCTTTGACAAAGCAGGAAAGAATTTCCAATGGCAAAAAGACAGTCTCTTCAACAAATGGTGTTGGGGAAATTGGACAGCCACATGCAGAAGAATGAAACTGGACCATTTCCTTACACCACACACAAAAATAGACTCCAAATGGTTGAAAGACCTAAACGTGAGACAGGAGTCCATCCAAATCCTAAAGGAGAACACAGGTAGCAACCTCTTCGACCTCAGCCGCAGCAACTTCTTCCTAGAAATATCGCCAAAGGCAAGGGAAGCAAGGGCAAAAATGAACTATTGGGATTTCATCAAGATAAAAAGTTTTTGCACAGCAAAAGAAACAGTGCACAAAACCAAAAGACAACCGACAGAATGGGAGAAAATATTTGCAAACGACATATCAGATAAAGGGCTAGTATCCAAAATCTATAAAGAACTTATCAAACTCAACACCCAAGGAACAAATAATCCAATCAAGAAATGGGCAGAAGACATGAACAGCCATTTTTCCAAAGAAGACATCCAAATGGCCTACAGACACATGAAAAAGTGCTCAACATCGCTCGGCATCAGGGAAATCCAAATCAAAACCTCAATGAGATACCACCTCACACCAGTCAGAATGGCTAAAATTAACAAGTCAGGAAATGACAGATGTTGGCGGGGATGTGGAGAAAGGGGAACCCTCCTACACTGTTGGGTGGGAATGCAAGCTGGTGCAACCCCTCTGGAAAACAGTATGGAGGTTCCTCAAAAAGCTGAAAATAGAGCTACCATACGATCTAGCAATTGCACTACTGGGTATTTACCCCAAAGATACAAATGTAGGGATCCGAAGGGGTACGTGCACCCCAATGTTTATAGCAGCAATGTCTACAATAGCCAAACTGTGGAAAGAGCCCAGATGTCTATCAACAGATGAATGGATAAAGAAGTTGTGGTATATACACAGAATGCAATATTATGCAGCCATCAAAAGGAATGAGATCTTGCCATTTGCAATGACGTGGATGGAACTGGAGGGCGTTATGCTGAGTGAAATAAGTCAATCAGAGAAAGACATGTATCATATGACCTCACTGATATGAGGAATTCTTAATCTCAGGAAACAAACTGAGTGTTGCTGGAGTGGTGGGGGGGTGGGAGGGATGGGGTAGCTGGGTATAGACATTGGGGAGGGTATGTGCTATGGTGAGTGCTGTAAATTGTGCAAGACTGTTGAATCACAGATCTGTACTTCTGAAACAAATAATGCATCATATGTTAAGAAAAAAGAAAAAGAAGAAGATAGCAGGAGGGGAAGAATGAAGGGGAGTAAGTCAGAGGGGGAGATGAACCATGGGAGAAGATGGACTCTGAAAAACAAACTGAGGGTTCTAGAGAGGAGGAGGGTAGGGGGATGGGTTAGCCTGGTGATGGGTATTAAAGAGGGTACATTCTGCATGGAGCACTGTGTGTTATGCACAAACAATGAATTATGGAACACTACATCAAAAACTAATGATGTAATATATGATGATTAACCTAACAATAAAAAATAATAAAAAAAGTCATCTAGGCAACAGTGTATCTAAATCAGCCCATAAATACAGTTGTATAGTTTTCCATAGAAGTATCAAAAACTTACCAACATTTTTCATGACATATTTCTGAGCTACATTATTCACATGAACATCCTTCCTGGTGTCGGGGCTAAATTTCCTTTGTTTGTACCTGTACCTATCCCTACAGTAACTTGGTTGGGAACTGAGATATTCTTATGAAACATACTGCTCTACAAACAAATTAAATTCATTTGGTTCCATTTCATGTTTCTTACGTTTTATTCTTCTGGAAACAGAGGTCTATTGCTCCAAACTGGAAATGGTAATTCAGTAACCAAAATAATGAGGTAACAATAATAAAAGTAATATAATGCAGTTGCATATATAATATAATGAAGTAACAATTAAAAAAATCTATTTTATTCCATTTTTTGAGAAAACATGTAAAAAGTTATCTACTGTAGTGCCTAGTATATCATAAGGCTCCCCCAAGTGTTTCAGTTTTCCCCCTTTGTGACTTGCTTCTCACAGCAGTTTGGTCTATGACAAAGCTTTGCATATACATACATATGGATACATATATGTTCTCTGCAAGGAGGCATTTCTGTTTATGAAGTTTGAAAGAAGCTCAAATTGAGATGACCAAAAGAAAGCACTGGTATAGGAAAAAAAAAAGATGGAAAAGGGAAATTGATAATATATTTTTTAGTGCCTCATCAGAAAAAAATGAAATGATTCACTGAAAATTTAAATGTTTTACTGCACTTCACAAGAAATATAGTAGTATATGGCAAACTAACATTAGCTTGTGGTCTTCTATGATCCTAAGCTCTTTTACATGCAGTTCTTCCCAGTCTAGTATTTATAGAGGAGTGTGAGTATGTGTGTGTATGTGTGTGCCTGTGTGTAAGGGAATTTGTGTAATTAAAGGACATTGCCCTGATCCCTTTAATGCTGAATTACATACCTACTTTTTCTCTAAGGAATCCTTTTAAAGGACTTTGCTTTTAAATGCCTTATCAAATAACATCACTTTCTTTTATGAAAAAGTCTTAAACCTTAACATAAAATGTAATAGTTTTCACTCAAAACAAAGATAAATCAATCCTGGAGAGGTGAGCATGGATCAGAAGATTGGGTCATGGATTCAATTTCTGGGCACGTTTGTCACAGAGGCTCAAAGCAAAGTATAACTATCACACTGGCAAACTGTGCAAATTAATCTTCTTACTGTCCATGAAATTCCCCTATATTAATCAGATGTTAACAGAGAAACTCATAGAAGGGATAATTTCATTGCTTTCTTTAACTGATAGGGACAGGTAAGTTAAAAGAAAAAGAAGAGAAACAGAAGCAAAAGAAACAGAAATGATTCATGGTACAAAAAGTATTCTTCCACTAAACCATCGTTAAGCTAACCAAATAAAACTGTGATGATAAGTACCGTCAATAAATTTAGTTACGTAGCTAAATTATAAAGACTTTTTGACAAGTCATAAATTAAGGAATTATTAGGAGCATGGAAGAAAGGAAAAAGAAAGAAAAATCTGAATAAATAAGCAGCGCCTGAAACACTCAGCAAGTTCCAGCTCTGCTAGGAATAGTGTCCACATAATGAATATTTCAGGTGCATCTTGAGATCCTTATATTTTTCAAAGACAAGCAGACAGGATGCATTTTACATTTGTTAAAGACTTCTGATTGGCATATACATTGAAAGTCTGCCTCAAGATTGAAAGGCGGAATGGTCCTCAAAAGCTATAGCTATGAAATATTTATTCCCCCTTCTTTCATAGAAAAGAATGAGTTGACTCTGCGACATAAATCTCTACTAATACCAACAAAATTACACATCTTCTGTTAAATGATTGTTCTTAGAAGGTGAACCAGGTCCTGTTTGTTGGAGATGATCATAGTAGAATAATGTAAATATTGTTTACAATGTTCTTGTGAAAGAACAGAAAGAATGCTTGTATTTTCAAGCATTATAGTAAGATCTCAGGACGTAAGGTCTGCCAAAGATTGCTTAAGAAAGACAATGCTGGACAAATTTTTTTTCTGGGAGTGTTTAGTTTTCTTCTTAATTTTAAAGTTACGTTTTTGTCAATATCAACCTCTGCTTGTGAGAACCGTTTGTATAAAAAAATTCTGTAGCTATACCTTTGAGCATACTTTTTATTGAGCAAGGCAAAGACTCGTGTGTCTCCAAATATTCCTCAAATCTCTAAAGCCAGCTGAATAAATAAACATTATGTGATCTGTAGCCCAAAAGTCTGCAAATGACTCTATATGATGTTAAAAAAAAAAAAAGCTATGATTCCTCCTAAGTATTTCTTGGAGCCAATGATCAGCAGTTTTGTTTAAGTTCTGGGACCCCTGAGCCTCCATAAAAATAACTTTGAAATATTATATTATGTGTGAAAATTTTACACACATGCACATTTATAATCAGCAGGTAGGCCCTCTGCCCTTCTTCAACCTGATAATCAACCATAGTGCCTACTCAAACATGGAAAAAACAAAAGATTGAGAACTCTAAAGCACATAATCTTAGTGCCATTTAGAGCCATGTGTATTTCTGAAATCCTCTATTACTGCAAATCTCTTGGTTGTATTTTCTATGGAATTGTCTGTTTCTCATTATCAAAGTCTAAAGAAATTTGATACAGTCATGTAACACTTGGCGTCGGAGTGTTAGAAAAATGCATTCCAAGGCGTTCAGCTTATCTTTTCTTTCCAGTGCAGTAACTACTGTCTGACTTTCCTCCCCTGGAGAAGCCAGTTGGAGGGTGAAGAAAAAAATATCAAACCAAAGTAAATTAGGCAATGGCCCCGTGCCTAAATCAATCATAGACATCAGTTTTAAACAATGAATTGTAGTTAACAGGAGTGAGCGCAACATTCACATGGAGAATTCTTACTCTGTAAAGTCACCTTTTGCTTGTAGAATGTGTACCATGCTATTCTTTGAACCAGGTTTGCCAGAATAAGTTGATATGGGCCAAGTCTAAGGTTTGGAATGCTTGTAACTCTACGAGTCCGAAGGCTACTGGCCTCAGTAAATCAGATTATGAACTCCGAGAGATAGTCTATGGTTCAGTATATTCTTCAGCATGGCGAGAACTCAAGGACGACGTGTCATCATCTTTCCCCAAGAGTCAAGACACTGGAAAAGAGAAAGTCTGGGGGGAAATATGTAAATACTAGCCTCAAAGAAAGTATGTCTTACTCTAACAGGTGTTCTTTTTTTGCTTGTTTGTTTGTTTGTTTCTGCTCCTGTAAGCCGGTTAATTTATTCAGATATTACACAAATAGTGTTCAGGCCACTCTAGTTGCACATCTGATCAATTAAGATAGAATTCTGTTTTTGCAATTTAAGAATTTAAAAAGCATTGTAGTTAAGATACACGGCAAAGACATGCTGGGATAATTGGTTGTCAAAGTATATTGGTACCACTGAGTAGTCTTAAAATAGCAGGAAACACAACTGAATACTGGAAAGGAAATCGCTATTTCACTTTCTCAAATAAAACATATTGCACCTCTGAGTTCACAATGGGATATTTGTTGAGAGCCTGTAATTAACTCATACTGATGAGAACCACAGTAATAAACATTTCCTTAGCAAAACATTCACTTGTTTTCATAATTTCCTACTCTTTTACTATTTCCTTGTCAGTTCTTACTTAGCTTGTCACTATTAATCAAGAAAAGAATGGAGAAAAGGGTGAGTAATTTTTCTAGAAGGGGAATATTCATTTTAATTATATAGAAAGAACACTTCTTGATAAAAACCCAGCACATCATCAGAGAATTCACAGTCTAAGCACAAATGAGGAGGATTTTTGACACACTCATAAAATTAGTCTACTCTGTTAAAACCTAGAACCAACACAATCAAAACACGGCTCATCGCCAGATCACCTACAGCAACTGCCTCCAGATCGGCTCCCCTCCTGTCTTCCTGCAGATGCAGATGGTGGTCGGACTAATCTTCCCAAATACCTTTTCGGCATGTCACTCCTTTGCTCAAAATCCTTCAATAGCTGTTCAATACCAACAGTACAAAGTCCACATTCCTTGGCCAGGCATTAAGCTCCCTTTACAATCTGGTTCCAATTTTCTTTTCTGCCCTCATTTCCCACTCTTCCCTTATAATGCGGTGGGCCCCGTGAATTCTCTGCTCCAGACGACTCAATTGCCTTTGAAAAGACTCTATGCCTCCTTCTTTTCCTGTTATTTCCTCAAGCTGTTCACCGCCTAAGGTGTTCCCCTCGTCCATTTCTCGGCTTTACTCCGTTGCGTCCTCTAGCGTTGCTCTGGGTCACAGCAGGCAGGTTACCGGGTCAACTAATGCAGGCAGGTTCTGTGTGAGACTGCAGGCTCCCTGTGAGTAGGCATCTATTTTGTACTTCCTTGTAGAGGCTGTGTGTCTCCCACATTCTCAGCACAGTATCGCGCATGTTATGGAGGCACGCGATGGGTAGTTACTGATGGATACTGATGAGGGAGCACAAGGCTGGCTGAAGAGCAAGCATAAGCTGACACCCTGCAACCTCCTCCCACCCCCCACTCCTGGGTGGGACATGTGTGACATTCTTCCAGGAATCTCCCAACTATCTTAATGTTAATGCCTTGCTAGAGAGGGAAAAACAACCTTAACTTGACAATGGTAAGGGCTCCGATATCATGTAGGTATCTTGTAGGTCTTCCTTAGCATATGAAAGTTCTCTTGAAATCTCCCTTTTCCTTACCTCCCCCAACTGCACAGTATATAATCAGCCACCCCTCACAACCCCTGGGGCAGCAGTTCTTTCTGCCCAAGACTCCTGTCCCCCTGCTTTAATAAACCACCTATTTGCACCAAAGATGTCTCAAGAATTCTTTTTTGGTTGTCGGCTGGATTCCACCCCACTGAACCTCACCTATATTCCAAAACCCTGTCAATTCGGCCAAGTGTTTCACAATATCTGATCTGTCTCACCAGTGTCGTTTGGAAATGGCCAGTTTTAGGCCCAAAGTATAGGATCCCCACCCTCTCAAATTTTTCTACAACCTCTCCGAAGTTAAGAGTAAGACAGAGAGTAAAGCACATAAATCTTCCCAGGTATTTGGGTTGACTTTGTGAGAAATCTAAATCGAAATTATTGCACCTTAAAATATATGCCCTGATTAAATACTTCTAATGAATTATGTCATAAATAATAATAAACAATACTTCAGATATTCCAAAGTAGTTGAGTACACCGTGCAATCAGAATTACTGGTTTCTGTTTCAGCTCTTGGGAGGTCCTGGCTTGAGGAGACAACTCTTTGTTACAACTGGCTAATTGGGCCCATTGTTTCCATCCATCCTTCTTACAGCACACACAGGCATATTTCTCTAATAAAATCACATCGTGTCATGCCTCTCCTTCAACCCTGCCGATGGCATTCCCCGTCATGCCTTAGTACAAATCCAATCCCTTTCCATGACTTACAAGGTCTGCTGATGAGATCTCAACTTTCTGCTCCTCGGACTTTGCATTTACTGCTCCTCTGACCTCCACACTGTGCTCCTCAATCTTTTCCGGGCAGATCCCCATGGCCATGCTCTAACATTTCACCTCTATAGGGCCTTTCTTACTCCCAAATGGAAATTCAGTGTTTCCCATTTCCTCACCACATTCTCTATCTCATCACTCAATTTTTTTAATAACCCCTACTAGTATCTGAAATAATCTTATTTTGTTGTTTACTTGCCTGTATCTATTGCCTTCCACTCCAAGTAAATATCACTGAGTCGGGGGCCATGTCTGTTTGATCACCACTGTACCCCCCAGAAAATGACTTGGTACAGAGTGTGTGGTCAATTATTATTTGTCAAGGGAATAAACTTAAAAGTTACACAGCTAGTAAGTGATGGAAGTAGCCAAGGCCCAAGTCTGTCTATCCCTCTGACCAATAGGGCACTCCCCACACTCTGTCCAGTGTTGACTCTGCCACAAATATCTGCTTCACCGTCCTTGTTGCTGAGAGCTAACTTCCTCTGGCATATACAGAACAGAGGCCTTAGATTTAAGATAAAGACACCAGAGAAAGTCAGTATGCCTGTCTGTCCAGGAAGATCACCCTGGCCCAGACATTCTGACAGAACCGTGACCCAGACCTCATCACACACCAGGAAGTCATCAGTGTCCGCTGGAAGGACTCTCATATGCTATTAATGCGGACACTAACAAATCTGTTAGAAAAAAGTGTTTATCCCTAGTGTGTAAGGCATGGAGAATGGATAGAATGGGTAAAAGGCGAAACATCTATGTGAAGTACACAAAAGCAGTTAGGTCAACAACATGCATTCGTTCGTGAGATATTGGACAGAGTATAGTCCAAGACAACAATAAAGTCACAAAACAGGTTGATTAAGAAGATGATGGTGTCGTTGACAGAGCTAGGACACATAGAAAGGAGAGGAGGTTTAGCTGATGAAGCCAGGGAATATCCTCAGCCTTGATTTAGACGTACAGGTTTTGGCATGTTGTTGGTGCTCATAAAAGATTTGTCCAATGTCCTCATTTCCCCTTGGGAAATGCATGTTCTTTAGGAGGAAGGAGAAAACTCAGGTAGGGAAACTGTAAATTCCTTAAGGTCTGAGACCATGTCTGTCTGCTCCTTCCATTTGTTCTTTCTTTGTTTCTTTGTTTCTTTCTTTGCTTCCTTCTTTCCTTCCTTCCTCCCATCTTCCTCCCTTTTTCTTTCTTTCTCCATAGCGACTCATATGCAACTATTTATAAGAGAAACCATTCATAAATGCCAGACCCATAAAGATTCCAAAAGCATAACTTAACTAGACTCTGTATCTTCACTACTACCCATATTCCAAGGAGATTTGAAAAGCTGAAGAACGATGACCTTAGAGGCAAACCAGCCTGCTTCCTACACTTCCTGTAACCTCAGGCATTTGTGATTCACTTTTCTCATTTGAAAATAAGGCTAAACCAACCTCTGCAGAGTTCTTGTGAGAGTTACAGAAAAATAATATACTTGGGACATTTAGCAGGATGCTTGAATCATAACTGATGCTTAATAAGTGGTAAATCTTTAATAGTATTCATTTCCAATTCTACCTGTTTTGGCTTTTTGACAATTGCTATACACATTTAGAGAAGCAGGTATCACTCTTAAACTGGAACTAGTAATCGTATCTTTACGGGAAAGCATCTCTTACGTGTCTAATTGTGTGTCATGGTTTGAAAGTAAAACAATAAAGTTAAGGAGTAATATTACTACCATGAAACATTTTCTAAAGCACAAAGAAAGCATGCAGTGTGTAGTAACATGACAATTTAAACACTACGTTTTACCTCAACCTTACTTGCATTGGCCAATTTATACAGATATTACTATTTTTTTCTCTCTAAGAAACATTGACATCAGTTTTACCTCACAAAGCACAACTGAACTCAGTGCTTCTGTGTTTATTTTCTGTTGTATTTCTCCACATCAGCCTGTCTATCCAAAGGAAAGTAGATACTCAGTAAATTATTTCATTTGTCTGGTAAAGACGCAAAAGTAGAAAAGGCAGCTCTTCAAAACAAAACAAAACAAAACAAAACAAAACAAAACAAAAACAGTCTTGCTTATATTCAAACTAAATCTCCATCCTAGCTAAAGTATAATCCACCATCTACAATGTTATTCTGAGAAGGTGACCTTCTGGGGACCAAGTTTCCTTCTATCAGTTCATCATTAGCTAGCATTAACAATGACGATTTTGTGATACTTAATAAATGATGACTAACTTAAAAATTAGATAAATATTATAGAAAAGAACCACAGAGGTTTAGTCATTGGGCCCTTCTGGCCTAAAATTCCTTGAGGTGTTAAGTGTGTTAGAAAAAGAGTAATGAGACACTACTCAGACAAAGACATGCAAATTATGCTTCCTGCTACAGAGATTGTTTTAAAGATGTAAATGCCTATTATGTCATGATTCTGCAACAATTTATTTGCAATTTAACAGCAAAGTAAAGTCAAACATTACCATTTATTGCCAATTGGAAAGGGGAAAAAAAATGGGAAACTCTGTGTCTAGGGAGGGATTCTATAGTTTGGCACATTTGCTGGTTCTTTAAATTAAACTGCTTTTCTGAACGAGTTTGTCTATGAGCGTGTGGTATCCCAATGTTCTCCTGACTAATTTGGATTGCTGGAGGCCATGGAATCATTGAGTGGTTCCATTCATGATCAGCAGATGATGCATGACAAAGCTGTAATGCTCTTAGGAGGAAGTTAGCTAGGGAAGAACCATTCTACACCAGAGGGGGTTTTGATAAAACTTCCATCCAGACTACAAATTGTAGACATTGATTTGAAATAAATTGTGACTGATGATCAGTCGATGACGATTTCCATAATCATTATGCCGTCAGTAATTTATCAAGGTAATGATATTTGTGTCCCTGATGCCACATTCATCCTGTACTGAGGGACTGAAGAACATGCTGTGATTTTTAAAAGCCCTTATTAAGAACCGACTGGTTGCGTTATACTTCCAACTGTAAAGTAATCAGTGGGATGGCTAAAAGTGAATAAAACATTTAAAAAATCCTGCTAGGTTTGTAATAAAATTCTTTTGACGAAAGCTTCTATAGTAAGGAGACAGAGATCTTAAGCTTACAGCATTTTAATTAAATCTCCTTTATCAAGATTGTTCAGTGTTGTTTGCCAATATGCTTTGGAAAGAGGTATTACAGCATGCTGGGCAAAGCAATCTGCCAGAGAACCTCCTCTTAACCCTCCTGGACCATTTTCCCCCAGTATACTTCCGTTCCTTTCAGACTGCAGTTAAGTCTTCCCAAGCATGATTTTTAGCATGTACACAGTCAACATGTATGTTCATATCCTGCATTTACTCCTGCGAGACACAAAATTAATGAACAATATTCCCATCCTCAGTCAGAAAAAAACAAAAAACAAAACCCAACACAACAACTAATGACATTAAACACTAAATGTCATCAGCATCTCTTCACCAAAAGTGAAACTGAGCTGAGAAAGTCAACAGCAGTGATATAATTAACAAAATTAACAAACGAGTTTTGAGATTGCCATTATGAAATGAATTAACGCTTAGACTGCCAATGTTATGAGATCATTTATTTATTTATTTTGAAGAGACCATGGTTTAAATACACATAACCCAACACAGCCTCAAGGATTTTATGAATAGTTCTCATTTGGCCTCTTAAAAGTGTAAGTTAGTATAAAACAGAGTACTTTGGTGGGAATCAGAAAATAGAGTATTTTAGATATTTGTTTGAAAAACTCTACTCAGTTCACGGAGATATGTTCCTGTTTCTCAGAGGAGATTTTGGGCATATAACACATGCAAAGATCAAATAAACAATAAAGTTACTTGAAGTCGAATATATAAACTTCAAGTTTTTCTAAAAGCTAAGAAGTATGTAGACAAGACAACAGTGGCTATCTATAAACTTCCATTCGTTTTTGAAGTATTCTATCTTCACTAGTCTAAAATAATTACTCTGCCTCCATGATCTCAACTCTTGATGCATCTGTGTACTTCCTGGCTTGGCGTCCTGGCTTCACATGTTCTTCTAACAGCTAACCAGGCCATATGAGATGAAACTGCTTCCCTTCCAGTGGCAACAGAATTTGGAAACTAAATAATTTTGGATGTGTGGAACGGAATGAAGGAGGAGACTGAAAAATAGGGCAGTATACTTAAGGGCTATTTTCAAAGAAAGGTAATTTGAGCTGTGTCTTAAAAAAAACTTAAAAAAAATCAAGGATGCTCTATTAGGGTAACAGGGAAATGTTAAGAAAAATATGTTACCAATGATATTTTGAATATTTTGACATTAAAACTTAAGACTTGGAACATATAGAACATATCCCCAAAGCAGTAACTCACCTATTTAAAAAAACGCTTAAGGAGAATGACTGTATTCATGCAAATCAGGGTTTTTATTATAGGAACATGGTTTGCAGATTTGAAGCATAATAACTGAAAATGTTAAAACTCTCAATGTAACAAGTATTACTACACTGTAGAAATACGGATTTTTGTTAAACTTTGAAAACAAGTTTTGAGAAATAAAGCTTCCTGTGTAGCTTTTTCAAACAAATGCCATTTAAAAATACTTTAAATGTCATCTGAAAAAAGTAAATACCAAAATTTATTTCTAGACACACTTGATACAAAAATGTATCAAGTTTCTATTAAGAGCATATAAGATGATTTATTCTGTGCTATTAAAATTTTATCTTGTTCATCAAGCCATATTGACTAACAAAGCACAGTTAAAGCTGTTAGAAATATATTTGTAATCCTTACTTAAACAAGGAAGGGGTTATACTGAGAAGCAAGAACAAATGAGAATTAGGGCTAAGAGGTAAGTGGAAAGAAATAAAAAGAAAAATTAAAAAAAAGAAAGAAAGAAAGAAATCTTGCCATTTCCAACTCCACGGATGGACCTGGAAGGTATTATGCTATGTGACATAAATCAGAGAAAGACAAACACGGTATGATTTCACTTACATGTGGAATCTGAAACACACAAAAAGAAACAAATAAAACAGAAACTGATTAGTACACAGGGAGAACACACTGGTGGTTGCCCGAGGGGAGGCGTGTGGGGAGACAGGCACAACAGGTGAAGGGAAGAAATAGGCACAAACCTCCAGTTATAAAATAAGTAAGTCAAATGGGGATGAAATGCACAGCACAAGGAAAATAGTCAGCGATGCTGGAATAACTTTGTATGGTCACAGATGGGAACGACACTTACGTGGCGGTCCTTTGGTACTGTATAGAAATATCGAACAACTAGGTTACACACCTAAAACTAACGGGATAGTGTATGTCAATTATACTTCAGTCAAAAATTAAAAATAATTAAAAATAAAGATGAAAAGAGACAATGAAGGGAAAAAGAAACTGACAGCCTGGGGAAGTAAGAGAAGGAGATGGAGGAAGAAGAGGGAGAAAGAAGTAGGAGAGAAGAAAAATGCAAGAAAGGAGAAAGGGAAATGAAATTTGAGAGGACACCCTTCATTAATGAAATGATAAGAGAGGTGGGGGGAGGTACTTTTAATCCCGGTATGCAGACACGCCCAAAAAAGCAGCTTTGCCTTGCCAAACCCCCCCTTCCTCTGAAGAAGGAGCAACATTTATTTCAGCGTTTCCTGCAAGTCATGGCAAAACTACAGAGATTACCTTTGTGTCTATCAACAGATCATAATGGGTATTTCAGAATGTTCAGAGATAATTCAGAAGAATTCCGACAATGTCTGCGTAATGTCATACAAAAGGACCTGGGAAAACTCAACATACATCAGCTTGAAGGATGACACCATATTCCATTAGCTTGCTTTTGCTTTGACTTTTTAAGTGGCTTTTAAAAACATTTTTGAATTTTTAAACACATTAAAGAAACACTATAATGCTTTTTAGTATGTGAGTATGTAAAGTACATTTTTTTTCCCCCTGCAGCATAATTGAAATCTAATTAATCATTTTCTCTGGAGATTTTTTTAAAAAGACAACTATTGTGACAACAATAGAAAAATGACTTTGCTCATCACCACTGAAAATGTTTTAGTTGGGGCGACAATATAATTTTGTGAAAGCTTGTACACATTTTTATTAGTTATGTTCATACAATTTACATAAGGAAGTAACCATCCAACTGAGATGCCTGGGACTCTTACCTCTTTCTCAGGACAGGCATTATTTCTTTCTTTTAAAACAAGAATCTGATTTACTGGCTATTTCAACTACATTGATTTCTTTCCCATTTGTGAATTAGGGGAATGATGTTCCCCCATTAGTTAGAGACTCAAATATTAAGCATTTTTCTCATGACAGTTTCAGTGCTGATTTAATTATCTGGAGGACCCCCTTACTGTAGCTGAAATGTGAATGTTTGTTCATACTGTTTATGAGTGAACTGTAAATTTTAGTACCACATGGTTATTTTCTGCTTATCCATCTGGAGCTCACAAAACAAATGGATGTGTGGGTTGTTCTAAATGGGTAAGCCAGTTGACTCATAAAGGAATCTGTGATCTTACTCTTGAATTGTATCATCAGCTCATAGAGCCCCTAACAGCAGCCTGTACCCTCCACCAACATTCCTGTATCAAGGAGGTTCAGGGTTCCCTTGTTATTCTAGGTCCCTGAAACTATGTTTTGCATTTGAAAATTAACCTTGGAGATTCAGGGCTGACGCTAATTCATCAGGTTTCCATCGCAAATCTATTCCTAAGCCCCTCAATTTATTTTCCTCCTTCAACAGATTTATTCTTTTGGCCTTGGGTATTTCCAATATTTATTATATTATTAGTCTTATTGTCACCAACAATCCTGGTAATAAATACCCTGGTATTCAGTTTGCTAGGAATGTTGGGATTGATTTGATGATTGGCATATGTCATGGTGGAGCACTCAGCTTTCCATTTATGTCCAGTGTTAGTGCAGGTTAGTGCAGGTAGAACACTGTTTTTGGATTAATAATAATTGAGTTATAAATTGAGTATCTACTTCGCTCCATATCGTACTGCAATGAGGTTATTCATAAATATATTAGCATATAAACTTTTCTATCAAATCACATTTATGCTGTGTCTCATTGGTAGGATCTAAAAACTGATTCTACTTCTGGCTTCATTACCAACAATCTTAGAGCAAGCTTCTCTGTGTCCCCGTTTCTTCATTTGTGAAGTAAGAGTCACTAGATGACCTATGAATCTTCCAGCTAAAATGTTCAGCCCATATGGGCCCTGTATGCTGGAGTGTAGGTTTAGGGCTTCATAGGAGGACACTATAGACATTGGCAGATTGTATTCTTTCTTAATTCACTTCACTTTTAAGATAAGATTCTAAATCACATAATTTCTAAAAATAGGAATGCATGGATCTATCGGCAATAGAAGGAATAAACTGCACAATTTTTAAAGTGCTCATATAGTCCATGTGCATCCAATTAACAACAATGTCTGGAAAAAACTAAAGCAACTAAGTCTAGGTTCAAATAATATTTACTTTTTAAGTAAGGGCTGAAACTGTGAAGTTTTTTTTTTAGTCTTGAAAAGAAAAGTTCTCTACACATACACTGGAATAGAATTTTCTGGCTTAACAATTGTAGTCTAATATAGGATTTCTTTCAAGTTTATTTATAATTTTTGAAGGAAGCAATTATATAATTTTTGAAGGAAATCTTATTTTGGACTCTCATTTTTTTTATTCTTCCCTTATAATTTTTTTTTAAATTTTACTTTATTATGGTAAGAACACACAACAGAAGATCTACCCCTTAACAAAATTTTAAGTGTGCAATAAGGTAGTATAAATTATAGGTGCAATGCTGTACAGCAGATATTCAGAATTTGTTCATCTTGCCTAACTGAAACTATGCGCTTTGATTAGAAAGCTCTCCTTTCTAATCAAATCTCCTCGGCGTTGCACTCTTGGTTTTGGCTCCAGTCGCCATCTCAGGGTTGTGAGATCAAGCCCCTAGTTGGGCTCTGTGCTGGGCACAGAGTCTGCTTGAGATTCTTTCCCTCTCCCTCTGACTCTCCTGCTTGGGCTCTCTCTCTCTCAAATAAATAAATCTTAGAAAAAAAAAAAAGAAAGAAAGAAAAAGAAAGTTCTCCTTTCTCCCCTCCCCCTGCCCCAGACATTCCACTCTTTGATTCTTTCATTTTGACTATGTGAAATACCATGTTTAGGTAGAAGCATGTAGTATTTGCCTTTCCATGACTGGCTGAACTAGCATTACTTTACATAATTCCTCAAGGTTTGTCCATGTTGTCACACCATGTAGAATTTCTGGGCTTTAATTTTTAAGCTCAGAAAGTCCTTGTTAATATTATATATGTGTGTGTATACATGCACATGCATACATACATATATTAGTATATCTACCAAAAATGCCCCTCTTGTTTATATATTGTATATTCAGTATATCTGTAAATACACATACATCCGATTTATATACACATTTTCTATCTAATATACAGTGTATTAACATATGTGTCATAAGCAAGACAATTAATTCACCCAATACAGTGGGGGAAAGAGAAAAAGTAAATGCAAGATTTTGGTTACTAAGTGGATTTAGCTTTTTCTGGAAAAAATATGGGTCATATAAAGCCCATGCGCGGGGTAGTTTTGGGGACAGAATGAAGAGAAATCAGTGCAAATGATACCTAGTCAAATTAGAGTTATCCCTTAAGCTTTCATATGATTACGACACAATAGCTATTTTTGCTTAAGAGATATTGTACCTCAATAGCAAGACAGGTTTCCTTTTTTAAATTTTTTATTATTTATTTATTTTTTATTTTTAATTAATTAATTAATTAATTTTTTATTTAACCAGGTAAAATTACCTCGATGCTAAAGGTTTAGGTATGTAAAAGTGTGAAATTACTAATTCTCTGTATTCCCTGGTATAATGGCTTCCATATGGGTAGGATTTTCATATTTAAAATATATCCATATGGAAATTCTGGAGCCATGAACTTCCTCCTGATGTAGCTGCTAAGCTTCCAACTGCAGGAGTTCTGCAAGCAGCAATGTCTCACTACAGGAGATCAAGGACACTGCAAAGCCCACTGTTGCTGTAGGACCTCGCAAGGGGAGGGCAGTTGGGGGTAGGACCTCGCAAGGGGAGGGCAGTTCCTAGTTTTGCTGCTGTGAACAAAACTTATTTTTTGGTTTCAGCTGTCGTTTTGGTTGAAATAATGTGACTGTTCTTCAAAAAAATAACAATAATTACATAGCCTGCAATTTACCAGTTCTATATTTCAATGCATTTGTCACTAGAATATTGTTTGTTAAAGGGTGGTCCATGTTCCATAAGCATCAGAATCACTGCGGTGGTGGTTGTAATACAGATTCCTGGGCTCAAAGCCCAGGATCACAGCAGAGATTATGTGTGGAGTTTCTTTTTATAGGTCCCCAGCATCCAGGCCTGAGCCTAACAAATGGGCTCATATAAATATGTATTCAAAGAATGAACAGTAAAGAAGAACCATTACTCTATAGGAAAGAGAAAAACCCAAGTCAGCAAATGCAAACCCAAGCAAAATTGTCATCTTACTATTAATAATCTTTAAAAATTGCAACCAAAATAATTCAAAGGAAATTCCTACTAAATCTTTAAGTTGAGTCAGCGGGAAAATTAGGCTTATTTTATAATAATCCACCCTGGAGACAATCTTACAAAGACATAAAGTATTCTTTTAAACAATCTAATTCTTTCTAGAAGTTCTCTCGGTAACATTCCTACAGAGAAGTTCAAATCTTTAGCAATATTCTGTACTTTTCCAAAGCTAGAGTTTAAAAATGTAACATAGCATTTAAAAATTTCATAATATTTGTATACATGTGTTCAAAAATTACATATACACAAGCTTCAAGTGATTCAGGAGTTTTGGACAATGAACTGTTCTAACATTTTAAAATTATTCATAGAAAGTCATATAGTCCAGGAAAGCAGTAAGAATAGCAGGAGAAAGAGATTGAAATATAGTAAAAAAAATAAATAAATAAAAGTAGGAAAATGACTTCAAATGCAAAAACTGAACTATACAGTGGAGAAAGAGAGGATGCATGTGAGAAGGAGAGTTTGTATTTTTCAGAAATGATGAAAAACCTTAGTATAAAGAGGAATGACGAGACTCGGAAAGCTGGGAAGCAGGGAAGTGAAGGAAGGTGCAATATGCCAACAGGACAGACTTAAGCCACTGAATTATCCTTCCCACTGAATTATCCTTCCTGAGTGAAGCACACGTGCCTTCTTCCTGCCTGACTAGGGATCAGGAACTCAGGATGGAATGAGCAATGTTTTGCAGCAGACTTGGAATGGTTTATCTTCACTGTGGGACTAACTAAATTTCTTGCTGTCACAAGTCCTGACTAGAGCATTAATAAACACGTGAACCCAGGCAGGTCTTACCAATCACTAGGTCCTAAGATCAAACCAGGTGCAAATTCCGTACCTGGACCTATGTACCCACCCATGCACTTAATAGAGAAAAATGGCAAGGTAAGTGTGCTAGATAGGGGGTTTTCTCAAACACTTAATTTGTGTATTTTTGTATATGTATATGTGTATATGTATATATAACATATGAAATATATTTCCTTCCCCATCCACTAACATTTAGTCCAAAAAGTACATTCTACATTCCAACATTTAAAACAAGCACTATAATGGTGGTTAAATGTAAAAAAGAAAGTGTGAGTATTCTATGGATTTACTGGCTAATAGCAAAATTGGACCAAAGTATCTCACTCATCACTAGCACTTCATAATTCCAATGTAAACTATAACCATACAGCTTCAATACAGCCACTCAAGTACTCATGTTAAAATATTTTAAAATGCTGTTTACTAAAAAATAGTCCCAAGTCTTGAAAAGAAAAGGACAGCATATATGTCTCGAAAACAACACCCCAAATTCAATGCAGTAGTATATTTAATTGATATACTCTTTAAGTGTACAAATTTATAAACAATGCAGAAGACTTATTGATCCCCAATACTTAAATATCACATTGCATGAATAACAAATGATATAAAATATGCAAAATAATAGTACATTAGTCTAAATAACACTAATAAATTGCAAAGCTTAGCATGAAATTGAAAATCACTAATGGAACATTGTGCAGTTTGTTCATGCAACAAGCAAAGACTCATACATAATGTAAGAGTACAACTGTTAGCAGCAGGCTCAGGGAGGGCAATTTAAACGTGTTTTTATGGATAGGCTAGATTGATCTGGGAAGTGGTTCCCAAGGAGATTCCACTTACCCCGAAGAGCATCTTGGGAGATTGTCATGATTTTCCGTCTGTATCTGAAACTCACATTGGTTAGATAACTTGTACTCTTTATATAACAAGTTTTATGAGTTGAAAAAGTAGAACTAATTTGAAGCAGTTATATAAAATCACTGGTAATAATGGTCTTTTGATCTGGGGTTTTCCTCCATAGCACACTTCTTTTTGGTATTCAAGTTTTATGCACTTTAATTAAAAAAAATCTCCCTCTTTCTGCAGATAGCACCTAATGTGATGAAAGCTAAAAACATGCCTAAAAGATAAGACTCGACTTTCTTAGTATACTGGATCCTCATCCTGACAAAAGTCAATATTATACGGAAATTAGTATATGACAGGGGCTACCTTGGACCCCATCCAAAGGAAGTGAGTTATTGAACAAATCAGAAGGAACTTGTTAGGACTATGTTTTAACCATAAGTTGGTCCCTAGGCATGGAGATTGATGATAACATTATTAAGTAAAGCTCTAGTGTTTTCTACTTTCATTTTTTACCTTAATATCACCTCTAAATTTAATTGGTATTTCAAAAGAGAATATAGTTTGAATTTGAACATTTTGTATCTAAAGGTGAGTGTAAGGATGAGAGTTTGAAGGTGATATGAAGTTGTCAAAAGTCATAAAGCTGCTACTAATTTCAAGATAAAAATAAATTGCGTTACTGAAGGAAAAGCTTAGCTAATACAACAGGGAATATAATAACGAGTTCACCTAATATAGTCCCTAAAAGTGAAGAGAAGATTTTAGTCAAAGGAACTTAGAGAAGATGGAATTTGTTTGTAACAGAACACTCGGGGGATGCAGAGTAAGTAAAAATAGAGTTGTGTCCTTCACTCTGTTCTATCCTCCATGGTTCATTTACGAGCTTCCTTCTGAATTATGATCCTGTGGGCTCATTTAAGAATTAGGAAAGATGCACGTGGTATTCCTTGTCCAGCTGCCATACTGTCTATGATACATTAGTGATCAATAACATCAACATAAACAATTTCAGTGTTAACATTTCCTTGAAAAAGAGAATTTGAAGCATACTTCATACCATGCTATGCAACTCACCTTAGAGATATCTGGATTTGGTCTATCATAAAACAATGGTGATTATGCTCTGGTGACCTCTTAACATCTTAAGCTAATTGACCCAGCTATGGAATGCTCAGTCAGAGAACACCTGCTTCATGCATGATTTGCTATTCCTGAGCATTAAATAGTAAATGGATTAGCCAAAAGGGAGTTGCAGAGAAATATTTATTATGGGGTGCAAATATTAAGTTTTAAAAGATTTTTATAAAACTCATATATGGGGAATTGGTTAGTTATGCACTTAAATCATGCTAATTAAAAAGCCTGTTATAAGAATAAAACAAGAAAATAAATTAAGCAGACTGATGTAGAATTAGATGCTTAAGATGGAATAGAAGCTTAGAGTAAAATTGTTATTAATCAAGTGAAACTATAATATTGTAAAGGGTAAAAGTACCTTCTTCCCCCCCTTGATTTTCATGGATAATAAAAAGAAAAAAATATTTCAAATTTCCAGTCTTTCCATTCTAGAAAATCACAGATGATCTTACAAAGCTTCTTAGTTATTATTTGATTAATTTTGTAATTTAAAAATAATTACATTTAACTAAACTTTTTATTAGTAATAAATTAAAAAATATTATCAGCAAAAGATATTCTTATAATGTTACATGTAATCAACAGTCTCCAAAAAAACCTTCATAAATAGAGATTAGTAAACATATGTGTAGATATGAAAGTTGAAAAAAATCACATGTATCACTAAATTTGTACTTAATACATTGAAACTGAAGGTTACTTTATCTATAACAATGGTCTTTGAGTTGATTTGGATCCTTACAGTTAAACTCAGTCTGATGCTAACATTCAAGGGGCCTTATTTTTATAGATGTCAATTTTTGGTTTCTTTCCGTTTTGAGTAGCACATAAACTAACTGATACACTGACAGAATTTTTTGGCTTTCTCAAGAAGTCCACAAATCTATGAAGCTCTATGCTTCATTTTTCTGTATATTCAAAATAAATGGACAAAGAAAATATCTGAAGTATATTATTACAGCTTTAAATGGCATTTAAACACTCTATTTCAAATGAAGTAGTATTAAAGGATATTTAAAAATACCAAAAATATAAAAGAATTGAAACACTAAAAAAACCTGTAAGGAATGGAAAGCATGTATGTATATTCTAGAAAAATATGTTTATAAAACCAAATCTGTATTCCTAAAACAAATGTTGGCGTGTGATCCTCAAACTTTATGATATATGGAACCAAAGTACACTATTATTTTAAAAATAGAGATTATAGGGGCATCTGGGTAGCTCAGTTGGTTAAGTGGCCGACTCTTCATTTCAACTCAGATCGTGATCTCAGTGTCCTGGGATCCAGCTGCATCAGGCTCCATGCTCACCAGGGAGTCCGCTTCAGGATACCTTTCTCTCCCTCTGCCCTTCCCCCTTCTCCCTCTCTCTCTCTCTCTCTCTCTCTCAAAATAAATAAATAAATCTTTAAAAGAAATGGAGATTAAAGGCATTATTAAAGGGATTCTGATTCAGCAAATTTGAGGAGGGACCTAGAAATGTTCATTTCTAAATTACCTCTTCAAGATTCTCAGATGCAGCTGATACACTTTGAGAAATGCAATTTTAAAATGTGAATATTTATACAGTCAAAGAAGAGGTATTACAAATTGCTGTCCCCTGAATTTTAACTTGTTTTTAAGATATACAAAGTTTTTGATCATTAGTAGGAAAAAGAAAAGTCTATTCATTTTAAGACCTGCAGTTTCAAATAGTAGAAGTTAATTATAAAGACAAAGATTCTCAAATGAAAATACATAGACTTCAGCCCTTAGATAAGTATATCTACACACCATAAGAAGAATCTGTTCTAATTCTAGTCTTGTTTAGAACCTTTCTAAATTTACAATAGAAACTGATTGAACTAAAGTGCCCGTTAAACATGGCATTATCTAAGACAACATGGATTCTCAGAAAAGAAAATTAAAATAACAATAATAGCAAACAAGGAAATAAATCTTTTTTTTCTCAATTATAGTCATTCCAGAAAATATTCAAGCTAGGGACTGAGTGATGGTGAAAATCAGAAAAGTAAGCAAAGCATTAGAGCATGCTTTTGCCTGAGGGAATTTATGTCAAAATTGTGACTGAGATTTGTGATCTAACTTCTAGAAGCAGAGGAGTTCTAAGGCTAAGTCTCACCTACAGTGTAAATTCTAATAGGAAATCTTCCTCCATCCATGAACCTGGAAATCTTCAGCCGAACGGGAAATAAAAAAATAAATAAATAACCCCCAGCCCTTGAGACTGCAAGCAAAATTGTGTATATCATAACTAGGAATTAAGCAGGAGTAGGGTGGGAAACCTACCCCTGAAGTTCATAATTAGAAGACAGACCTCACCAATGTTTGCAGCCTGAATATCATAATTCATAATTTTGAGGCTTACTCAGAAATTTTAAAATGAGATTTCAGTTTAGAATAGACCCAGACTTGTAGTGTTCCAATAGCAATTACAATCATTTTGGAGAAATCTAGCACTTTGCATTTTTTTTAAGAAATCTACTTTAATGTTCAAAAAATAACTATAAATTAAAAAAAATAGTTCACAATCCAAAAAGTAAAAACAACAAACAGATAAAACATGAAACACATAAGAAAAATAAAAGATATCATAATCAAGAGCCAGCAGAAGTAACAGACAGCAAATTCAGACTATAAAATGTTCAGGTATCAGAATTATCAGCCTCAGAATACCAAATACATATGCTTAAAATGTCTCAAGAAATCAAAAAGAAAACTAATGAAGAAAAGAATTCTTAACACTGAGAACAATAACTAAAAAAAAAAAAAAATCAGTTGATTAACAATAATTTAGATACAGCCAAAGAGAGAATAGGTGACTTGGAAATAGAACTGAAGAATATATATACATACATATATATATATATATACACACACACACATACACAAGAATTTATATTTTATATATATTTATATTTTAGGAATCCTCCTTGAGACGCAAGACAGTGAAAATATGAAAGAGAGTTTTAGCAATATCGAGAATAGTGTTAGAAGGTCTAACATACTTCTTGATGTTTCAGAAGAAGAGGAAGAAAAAGAAGGTGGCAGATGCAGGATCTGAAGAAATCATGGCTGAGAATTTTTCAAACCTATTGGAAAGCTATCAATCCGCCAATTCCAGAATTCCAGTGAATAACCAGTAGTGTTAATAAGAAGAAATCTGCATCTAGACATGCCATTGTGAAATTACAAGATACCAAAGACAAAAAGAAGATCTTAAATGTAGCCAGAGAGAAAAGACAAACTCCTTGGAAGCAAGAGTTAGAATAACCTGTGAATTTTCATCAGAAACAACACACTAAAGAAGACAGTGATATAATATTTTTACTGTGCACAGAGGAAAGCAAAACAAAACAAAAGCTTCTCGATCTAAAATTCTAGGTTTTTAGGGGCCCCTTGGTGGCTCAGTCAGTTAAGTGTTGAACTCTTGATTTCTGCTCAGGTAATGATCTCAGGGCTGTCAGACTGAGCCCTGCATTGGGCTCCGAGCTCGATGGGGAGTCTACCTGAGATTTTCTCTCTCCCTCTCCCCCTGCCCCTTCTCTCTCTCTCTCAAAAATAAAAAATAAAATAAAATTCTAGTGTTTTAAAAAAACTGAGGTGAAATAAAGATTTCCAAACAAAAACTGAGTTTACTATCTGCATACCCTCAACAAAAGTAATTCTACAAGTGTGTGCAATTATTTTTATAATATATATAATTATATATGTCTGTAGGTATATGCATGTGTATGTGTGCCTGTGTATGTATATGCACAGCTATGTATTCATAATACATATGCATATATATTCACATATACACATACAGAGAGAGAAAGAGAAATGCTAACAACTAATACATCTGGGAAAGATGCATGAGAGATCTTTGTAGTCTTCAATGTTTATATTAGAAAAGAAGAAAGACTAAGAACTAATGGATCAAACATACATTTTTAAGAAGCTATAAAAAGAACAACAAAATAAGAAAAACATAAAGAACTCAAAAAAGATAAGAGGAGAAATAATGAAATCAAGAAAAATCAAAAGAGAGGAACCCCACTTGTTTCTTGAAAAAGCTAATAAAATTGCCAAACTTCAGGGGATTTTTTCAGCATGAAAAATGAAAGAGAAAATAAATAACAATAAAATAAAAAAATAAGAATGATACAAATGTTCAATAAACATGAATAAATTGTGCCAATGAATCTGGCAATTCATAAAATGAAAAAATTCCTAAAATATAACTTATCATACTAACCTGAGAAAGAATAGGAAACCTTGTAACCTTGTCTTGTAAGAAATGTAATCTGCACTTAAAAATCTTCTCACTGATAAAAGTGATAGGTCTAGGCCTAGTCTTTCATACATATTTGTTCTACCACACATTCAAATAACAGATAGCACCTATCCTATACAATTTACTCCAGAATGTAGAAAGGGAAAACTCTAAAACCCATTTTATGAAGCTCACATATCATTGATTCCAAAACCTGCCTCCAAAAGTACAATATCAGATCAGTTCCACTCACTAATGTAGATGCAAAAGGCATCCAGTAATGTAGAGAAATGTACCTATTATGACAAAGTGGAGTTGTTTTTAGAAATGCAAATGTAGCAGAAGCTTCTAGTGTTCACTCATACCAGGTTCCCCACTTCTTTTTAGGCACACAGCAGAATTTCATTTCCCTACACTCGCACAAGTAGTTTAGGCAAAGGGCTGTGGGAAGAAGTGACATGAACTGCTTCTCGGCTAGAGCACGGAATTGCCAAAGAAAGATCTTGTGATGCTCTGTTCCTGTTCGATGATGATAATGGAAGCATGCGTCAAGATGGTTTGTCCACCAGCTCAGGTCTTAGAATAAGACTACAATAAACATAGGTCCCTTGTTAAAACCTGGTGGACATGTAGCAGCCATTGTTTTAACGGAGATTTTAGAGACGCTAATTAATGCAGCACAGCCTAATTTGTAATGACCGACGCAATGTGGCTGATTTAACATTAGATGTAATTCATCACATTCCCAGATTAAGGATAAAAATAATAAACTTAATACATGTAAAAAAAAAAAAGCTTGTGATAAAATTGAATGTCCATTCATGATAAAATAAACAAAACAAACAAACAGAAAAACAACTCTTAAAAACTTGAAGTACCTTAAAAAAAACAATATCATACAAAATACTGAAACACTGAAAATACTCTTTTTAAGCCCACTCTTTAAGAGTGGCTACCAAAACCACTTTCATTCAACATTATATTGGAAGCTGTAGATGGTCCAGTAAGACAAGAAAGAAAAACTACTTTAAAAGTTGTAAAAACAATGTGTCATGGCACATTGGTTCCCATTTCTGCGTTCCATGATGAAAACAGAAAATAAACAAATAAATGTAATCAAGAGCACAGGAAAAAAAAAAGTTGTAAAAACAAACAAAAATGTTCCTATTAACAAATGATATGCCTGCCTGTATTTCTTCAAATGTTAACTATCAGAATAAACAGGAGGTTTTAGTCAAGTTACCAGAAAGTGAGTTATTACATAGGATTATGTGCATTTTTATATTACAGCAAATAGAACCTAAATTTAAAATACGCCATTCACAACAGCATCAAAAACTTACAATTCTTAAGAAAAATATATAATAAAATACATACAAAACTTACAGAAAAAATAAAAAATGTTATTGAAATTTATGGAAATGTCCTAAATGAATGTAGAGATAGACTACGCTTATAGATGGTAAAATCAGTGTCTTAAAGATGTCAATTTTCCTTCAAATTAAACTATGGATTTAGTTTAAATTCCCCTCTCCCAAAGAACATTTTTTATTTTATAACTTGACAAACCGATTCTAAAATGTATATGGAAGTGAAAATTTCCAACAATAGCTAAAACAAACAAAAAACTTGAAAGAGAATAGGGTTGGGGCAGTTCATGAAGCTAGAATATTAAGATACTCTAATATTGGCACCAGCTGACCAGTGAAATACAGTAATATCCAAGAAATAGAGCCATATATAGGTGAACAACTGACAAATGACAAGGTGGTATTGGAAATCAATGAGGAAAGGATAGACTTTCAATACATGGTATTATGATAAGTTATTCACATGAAAAAGAAATTGGACCCATCCCTCATGTACAGCACACATAATCCAATTCCAGATTGATGAGAGATCTAAATGTATTTATGCCATATATTATTATAAAAATTTTAAATGGCGGTGGTACATTATACTTGGCCTTGACGTGAAGTTAGGAGTCAGGATTGGTATATACGTGTGAAATTGCAAATGACTATTATTTCATCTTAAATACAGACAAGTATGTCAACTCATCCACTAAGAATATGAGTATTGTGACTAGAATTAGTATTACTTAGGGCATTTTTAAAGGGAAGGTGGGGTATGTGTGTATGTAAGCAGAGTGTAACAAACATGATTATGATGGTTGAAGACGATACCTGAGAATCGGTTTGTCCTCAAGTGGTTCACAGTCCCTCAGATACTACCCATGAAACTTAATTGGCTATTTTGAGCACCACCGTCATCCTCTATCCTCCATACCACCAAAGGCTATATAGAAAGGGGAGATAGTCAAATGTAGTTACAAAAGTCAAAAAGTCCAAGGTTTTGGAATCACCTAGAATAGATCCCTGAAAATACAACCTCACACAGAACACTGTCTGAAGAAAAAAAAAAAAAATGAATACATTGTTTTGAACTCTCAATCAGACAATTAACCGAGTGTAATTACTGGCTACTGAATAAGATAACTTGTAGTATTTATATCAATTACACGCACATCCTTTTAATTCTTTTAATTATGTACCTTAATGGTCTTAGTACCGATAACTAGAAAACAACAAGGTTTAGTAAACATGCAGGTCTCATCATGCTCTTCATTAAATCAGTGTAGTATCAGATCATCAGATCCGTCAAATTTTAGCTGAATATACAGTATACTTTCCTGGATCACAGAAAAACATCTTTAAATGCATACTAAGCAAACTGAAACTCATTACACTGGTCACCAGCAGTGGTTGACTTTGCTCATCACCTACAGGAAGTCCTCTTTCTTTGATCACTTGGGCCTCATTATTCATATAATTACTGTAATCATTATGACACTAATGACTGTTGAAGTCTAAATGTGTGAAATTAATTCACTAACAAGTGTAAATATGTGTCGTCCATGAAAGGACAGTATACAAAATGGGAAATGAAACTTTGGTATTCTGTTAAGAATGAGAAATTAGGGGGCACCTGGGTGGCTCAGTCGTTAAGCGTCTGCCTTCAGCTCAGGTCATGATCCCAGGGTCCTGGGATCGAGCCCCACATCAGGCTCCCTGCTCAGCGGGGAGTCTGCTTCTCCCTCTCCCTCTGCCTGCCGCTCTGCCTACCTGTGCTCTCTCTCTCTCTGTCAAATAAATAAATAAAATCTTAAAAAAAAAAAAAGAATGAGAAATTAGGACCAAGATGACAATATCAGTAGGGTATGCACATGACCAGTGAGTATAACCAGAGAGTGACCCTGGTTAAATTTAGTTATACAATTAATCCATATGGCAGTGAATACTCACAGTACATATAACTCTTCCCTAATGGACTAAACTGGAAAATCTAGCTCAGTTCTTGAATCTGAAATAAATGAATTCACAAAGGTGACCTAATATGCTGACACATTTTAAAATTTGAGGGTGACCTGGCTATGACAAGCCACCCCACTGATCACCAGTGTTTTCTCAACTGATCTTACTGGCTTGCTGGGTGTCCGCTTTCTCCTCCACAGTTTAATGTCTGTCCTTCCTGAAACAAAATGCTTGGTCAAAAAGATACTTTTAAGAAAATATGTAACTTTCTGTGTTGATTTTTGTTTGGGTAAACATCAAAATTCTGGTTTATCTGAATTGAAAAATGGCACTTGGAAATTAATACTAGGAACAAGAAATCATTTTCTTTAGAGTTCTTCTTAAAAAAAATCTATTTCTGGGCCAACCCCCCAGGTCTGACCCCATCAGGCTAGCTGAGAGATGGTACGCAGCCCTCGTTCCCTGATAAAAGGATAACCACCTGCCTGACTTTCACATCCACCTCATAAAAAGCAGCCTGTGCATGAGCACCTGACAGGATCACTTACAGGTTGGCTTAGAAGCCAACTCTTCCCCCCACCCCATGCCAAGGCTGAGGGCAGGAACTTGAATCTGTCCTGGGGAGGTGGGATCCCAGGTGCAGGTGCACGCCAGCTGGACGCTGCTCACATGCCAGTTGGAGCCTAGGAGTCCAGATACACCCTCGCTGTGATTCTGAGCCTTCCTGCCTCCCAGCTCCCTTCCGTGGCGAGCCCCCTGGAATACTACTGGTGATTAGGCCCATATTTAAAATGGTTTGTGACTGACAGGACGGGAAAAGAATGCATTTAAAATAACAGCACAACTCTTCTTTACAGACTTAGTCGAATAAGCTGGGCATCTCTCTTTAGTCTAAAACAAACAAACATGACATGGGAATATGGTATTGAAAATGCCATATGTCTGAGCTGGAGAATAAAAAGTTTGATTCAATAAGAAGTTGTAGAGCAACCGCCATGAGTGAGGCGGGAGGGGTAAACACAATGGGCAAATACAAATTCCTTTCCATCCTCCCCTCGTTTGTTTTGGCATATTTATTTTTTCTTGTAAGTTTAGTCTTCCTCCTGCCGCATGGGGGAATCTAAAATGCATGTCAGTTGGTCTTTTACTTAAAACATCTAAAGCGGACTTAAAAAAAAAAAAATCCCCTTTTTTAACCTTCTCCAAATTGGAGTTGCCTTAGTGAATTAGATAGATTTTTAAACCGAGGTTTAATAAGTTCTCCACCAGGTGCCTGGTGCTATGTTAGGAGTCAGGGAGATAAAGAGAGGAGGTCACCCCTTGCCCTTGAGAAGCAAAGAGCCTACGGAGGAAAGAGACAGATAACCAAGTAATTCTGTTCTAATTAAATACACGGGTCAGTGCAAGTCGTTAAGAACATCACTAATCGTGTCGGAGAGCAAGAAAAAGTTGCAAAAGGAGTAGATACCCATAGAAGATCAGCGGGGAGAGTGCAATGAAAGGTGTAAAAACAGACATTTTCCCTCTTGTTAGGAGTGTGAATGTGTCATGCTTGCAGGTAAAAATAAAGGAGAGTTAGGAGACCTGGTGTCACTCAGGGAGGGCCTGGCAAACTTGTAAATGAGTTTGATTTTTATCTTAAAGCTAGTCAGGAACTGTTCAGAGATTTGAAGCCTGGGAGTGACACGGGCAGATTTCTTTTTTCGCTTTTAGTGAGCTCACTCCGCATTTTTTTTCTGGCTAATGTAAACAGAATAGAGGAGGAGTCCAGCCAGGAGGTCACCACGGTAGCCTGGGTGAAAAATAATAAGTAGAAGTTTGAGTTAAACCAGTGAGCTTCAGGACGAAGAGAACCAGGGAAGGAACAGAAAAGGGATTTCTTAGCTAGAACAGACAGATCTGGTGATCGCTGGTTGGAGGCCTGCGAGGCGAGGGAGGGCAATGGCCACTTTAAGAATCTCTGATAGACTCTCCTGGAGCTGTCACCTCCATGGTTGGGAAGTTTATTCCTATTAATTTCCAAACCAAACTGCACCTTCTTTTGATCTCATATAAGACTTTGTTGAGTTCCCTGGAGAAACAGAAAACAGATACTCAGCACGCTCATCAAGACCGGTTGAATAATCCAAGACGTTTATGGCATCTGTTTCGGACCTTCCCTTGTCTAGATGATGCAGGCTCAATTCTTCCGAAGCTAGGGCAGTGTACTGAATTTGCTTTGTTCTTTGTCTCAATGTTTGTTGCATAGTCACATCAGTTTTTCAAATGTCCAGGTCAAATCTGGACTGATTGTCTCTCACGCTAATTTGAGGACATTCTTCATTTTTTTGCATCACCGTGCCTTGGAAAAATCTGACGTTAGAGTGAAGAATATTCTTTGCCCACTGGGTATCTCTGCCTCTCTTCAGGCACTGATCCACCCTCATTGCAACCCATGTGCCTCAGGTGATGTCACCTGTTCCCCCACCCCTCAGCCTGTCCCAGGAGGGGCTGTCCCGTTAATCTAAGAGTAATCCCATCCCAATGGGCAGTGGTTGGTCAGGCTCGGAGGGCATGAGATGAGGTTTTCTAGAGGCAGCCGGCAAAGTTCTTCTTGGCTTCTCTGAGAGAAATAACAAGTCTCTTAGTGTTCTTAAGGATGATACTTCATAGTCATGGAGGTAGATATGTCATAGATGTGAAGCCTAGAAATAGCCAGCTCGCTCTTGCCTGAGGCAGAAGCTGGTTTATGGAGGCAGGGAGAGCCAAGAGGATTGCAGAAGGATGCACCCAAGAGCTACAAGGCTAATGGAACACTGAAACTCCACCCTTACTTCTGTGCTGCTATTTGGCGAACCAATCGGCTTTCTTGGGCTTGAAGCTAGCTAGAATTAGGTTCACTAGTAGGCACCTAAAAGAAACCGAACTTTTATGTATTATATTCTCATGGACACATGATGATGTCATATTTCCTTTTTTTTTTTTTTTTCTTAACGAAGACCCTATTATAAGCCTCCTATTTCATTGCTTTGGCATGTTTACTGCCATATTTTAATCCACCGTGTGCTCAGTACTCTGGCACCCACTGTGGAGAACACAAATAAAGGTGAAAAGCCATGATCTCTACTCTGAGTTCATAGTGTCATTTGGAAGACAAGAGACACACCTACTGTACACCATGCACTTTGCAAACAGCATAGGTCAGGTCAAGGCTGCTCAGAGACGGAGGGATTGGTGTGGAAGGACTGGCCCTGGGATCCTGGGTAGATTTTGGTCAGGTAGGATACTGGATGGTATTTCAGTGAAGGGAGAAAGAGAAACAAAAGCGTGTTATGTTTTTGATGTAGTTGGGAAGTGGTCTTGTCTGGAGCAGCATCTACCCCCTAGGGGGCCAAGAGAAACAAGGTTGAATGAAGGTCTTGAAAACTAGGCAGGGAAGTTAACGCATCATGTAATCAGAGAGTATAAAGAAGTACAACAAGTCTCCCGCCCATATAATTGCCAATTGTTTCCTATTGTTTCTTCAAATTCCTCTATACCATGAATGGCCTGAGAGCAGGAGCTATGTTTAATCACCTCTGTATATATATATATATATATATATATATATATATATATATATGTATATATATACATTTGTATACATCACCCATGCTCCATGCAGGGCCAGCACAGAGGATGCTGGGTTAACTCTGGGATCCTTTTGGACTCTTGGTTTATCGCTTCTGGTAAATAACTCGTCTCTCTCTGTAACATCATCTTGGTAGCCCCTATTTTATCCTTTGTGTAACTGATTAAATATTGGCTGGTTTTCAGACCAGCAATACCACTTGATAAGTTCAACCAGCCCAGCCGAATCTGTTCTCTACAAAGCTTTGTTCTTCCTTACCCAATGCCCTGTGATTGATGTGCTTGAAAGCAGATTTTTATGACATTTTCCCATATTTTTCTAAATATGGAAATTAAGACCAGTGATCTTTGAAGAAGACTGGGATATCTTATTTTAATTTTTTGACAGTAGAGATAATATTTCTTTCTGTCTAGCCTTTTATAACTCTCAAAAATCAGTTTTACTGGCACATTAGGCACATGTTAATTAAAATGTGGGTTAATGCTTTAAGGGTCGAAGAACTGATAGCAACTATATTAAATGATAAACCATTTGGATTTTCTAACTTCTATAGCAGAAAACCAAACTGGAGAAATAAAAATTCTGTGACTATCAAAGATGGACCCATTAGAATTAACACCTGTACATGATAAAAATCACCTTGTAAATCTGTAATCTTTCAACTTAAGTTAGGAAAAAGTAGAGAATCTAATCATAGATTCTTAAAATACATGGTGGGCAAGGGTTAAGAATGAGAGAAATATCTCTAAGTCACAATAAATCTATTTTTAAATAATATGCCAGAGTAAAAAAAAAAGGTTATTTCCTGCTTGACTTACATCATTTATATCGAATCAGAAAAAAACATTTTTATAGATTGTGAAAAAGTACTTTTGGGTGGGGGAGAGGGGAAAGATTTTTAAGAATAATTTTTATTCCCATTAGGCTAATGTCTAATTGAGATTGCATGTGAATGAGAATTTATAGAGGAAAAAAATCCCCCCAGAATTTAGGCACAAAGTTAGGGAAATATCCTGAAACTGAAAATAGTAAAAAAAAAAAAAAAAGAAGAAGAAGAAGAAGAAGAAGAAGAAAATCTAATCAGTGTGGATAAGCTTAACATCTGCAGGAATGGCCTTCCCTGGGAAAACCTGGATGATGAGATCACCCAAGGAGTCTTTCCAGGACTATCAAGACTTTAGGTATTTCAGTCCATTTGGGAAAGGCAAAGTTATTAAACATTTGTCCCATGCTTCCTATGTGGCCGGCACCATGCAAGGCAATTTATATAATAACATGATCTCATTCCATCCTTATCTTTTTACTCTGAGGCAATATTATTTTTCCTAATTTATAGACGAGAAAACTGAGATTAGAGAGGGTGAAAGATGAAAGAACAAGAACCACGCTAGATGCCGTGGTTCTCGTAGGAGAAAACCTTCCACTCCACAGGCAGCTTTCTTGGAAGACCAAGAGGCTCATCAACATTTTCCCATGGCACGCTCTGCTCACACTTGTGTGAGAATGTGTCCCCAGGGTCTGACTTACCAGCATAATATATTCTCTCTTCCACTAGGACCTGGGAGGAAAGGGCTGAGTCTTGGTCCCCATGGGCCCTAGAAGCACACCTCAAGACAATGATTCCCTGTAAGTCCTTTACTTGGAAGGTGAATAAGTCACTGGAAAGTAAGAAAGGGAATGTAACCAGTAACAGGTGCATCATCTAACTAGCCATCACTGTGGGTGACTGGAGCTTACTCATGCTAGGGAACCTCTGGGAGCCAAAGTCCAACACACAAGTCCATTACGCACCCCATCATGCCCCACCCCCCACTTTCCACTGGGAATTGATGGAGGGTTGCTCTTGTGTGGCAAGGAACACAGCTGCTGGCATATGGAAGTAGGAGGAGAGTAAGAACAGTGTCTGAAGTGGTAAGGGTGAGGGGATAGGGTAGGCCCAGCAGCATCTGCTACAGAATCCTCCACAGTTAGCATGGAGCCAATGGCATGGTAGATATGCAATGTACATCTGCTGAGTGAGACTGTCATTCTGATTTATCAGTCAATATTTTGTGCATGTGGCTAGAGTTTTGTCAGTTATTAAGCGTATAAACCTGGACAAGACACATGAACTCTTGGAGCCTTAATTTTTGCATCAATTGAATAGGCCACTTCATTGGGATATGTCAGGGACTTGAGCAAATTATGGGCTTTGTAAACTCTAAAGCACAATACAACTATTGTTAGTATGAGAAGAAATGAGAAGAAATGCCATTAAGTATCCTCCAAATACCAAAGAAAACCAAAAGAGCTTTCCTGGTATAGGAGCCTTCGGCTTGGACCATGCAGAGTGTCCATGCATCAGGAAGAGTGGACGGGACTGCATCCTTGGCAGTTACGGAAGCTCATCAATGACCATATCATGGCAGGAGCGGCTTTACTCTAGCATGTTCTCTTGAAACCAGACCATTAACCAGGAGACTGCCAATAAATTTGGTTTAGTCAGAGAAAATGGCTCTGCCCTTTTTCCTCCAAAAAAAAAAAAAAAAAAAGGTTCAAGGCCCAGATCTAAGCTCCCAGAAAACCAGTTTCCAAGCAAGCAGCATTCTCTTTCCTTCTGGAAGCCTAAGTTGGGGTATCAATACCAAAGTTGATATTCCTTACAGAAAAGTAAAAGGAAGTGACCTCTTTGTTTGTTTAATTAATTGCTTATTATTACTGTTCCAAAAATAAACACTCCCTTCTTCCTGTCTTGTTTTCATGCATGAAAACAGTCAACGTGCAAAGTCTGCTTTGCGACAGCTCTCACACTTGCTCTCTCTACAAAAGACTTCATAGCCTGTTTAGGCCTTATCCCATTCTCTAGTTATTTCATTTGGGTTGTTTCATGGCCTGGTTAAGATTTTCTCGTCCCTGGTGCGAGGCACTCTGCCACGGGGCTTCCTCCATCAGCCACAAAGCCTGGTGACGCATGGGTCCCTCGGCCGGTCCTCACTGAAGAGCTGACGTTGTTTGCAGATAGTCACTGTTGGAGACGTAAAAGCTGCAGAGAGCATCGCTCCCACTGGACGAGGCTTCATAGACCTCCCTTGAGACCCCTCTGGTGGCCCAGGGAGCAGTGCTTGCTTGGGGCTCTGCAGCGGGCTCCCAGCTGCTTGCAAGAGGAATGCAGCCAAACTTGAACCCTATGTGGTGTATTTCTCCTTTGCAAATATGTGTGCCCTGAATTAATAGGGAGAGGGCAAAAAAGATCTGAAAAAATATTCTATTTGAAGACTCACCAGTGCTGATTTTTAAAAGTTATCCTGGTCTCACGGGGTCCTATTACACCTGTCAATTAGCGCTGGGGATGATTGAGGTGATGTTCTGTTTGCAGATAGGGACTAGCTCGTGACTGATTAGGCAGTCAGCCTGGAAGACCAATCATGGCTTTGCCATTTCGACAGGGCCTTCCTATCTATAACCTTGTTTGTCTTCATTCTACCCCAAACCTTGGAAAGTAAGGGAGAGAGGCATTCCTGTGATTTGTTTTATAAGACCCGCCTGTCCATTGTTACCCAGCTGGGAAATGACAAGAATGGGATCAGAGCCAGGCCTCCAGATTCCAAATTTTATCCCATTTCTACAACATCATGCTATCCTGGGTCTAAGAGAGGAGGGTCTAAGCACGGCTCAAATTTTCCATTTTCAGTGGAGATGAGCAATGGAATCAGTTAATGTTACCTTCCTGTAGAGCAGTTGTTCACAATCTTGCTCGCACATAAAATCATCTGGGAGCTTTTAAACAATGCCTTTGCTGGGACTCCACCCCAAGCCAATTAAGTCCAAATCTCTCAGGGCGGGCCTAGGCCTCTGTATTTTTCAAAAGCTCCCGAGGTGCCTCTCATGTGTAGCTGGGGCTGAGATTCACTGCTTTGGAGTCATAACCAACAAAACACTGATTGCATTTTTCCAATTTCAAACCACTCTGGGAGTGTAGTAATGAGAAATCCTAATAGCAACTTTACTAGCAGCCTCAGAAGATAGACCCTGACCTTGGTTCTTAGTAGGGATTCAAATTTATCCAGAGATTGACTGACAGATGAGATGGTAAAGAAATACTTTTATAGCCTGGATCTGCAACAGCAGAGCTGTCAATCCAGAAACTTTGCGGGCTAAATAATTACATTCTGATTCCTTCACACCTTTTAATTATGCTACCTTAACAGTTTTACTACTGATGACCAGAAAATTAACATGTATCATTGATAATGCTATCAACATGTAACCACTGTTTCTCTTTATTAAATAACTAGCGGTTGATTTTCCCCTGCTTATTTTTTTTTTCAAATAATAATAGCTACCTTTATTCATCTCAAGATTAACTTAGTAATTAGCTTTTGCTCACATCCCATTCTTTAAGAGCTAAAACTTCATAAGAATATGTATATAGAACTGGAATGCTTTTATATATATTTTTTACAATTAATCTATTACCACCAAATTTGTGTTGGGTATTTTCATGAAAAATTCCCTTTCGGTTACTTTGTGTTTCTTGTTATGGAATTCTTTAAAAATATTCATTAATTGGCAAGCTTACCTCTGTGTCAATCCCTGTCCTAGGTTCTGGGACCACACACAGGCATACCCCATGGATGTCTCCTTATGAGAGGGAAATGCTATTATGCAGATATCAGAAAAGAGGCATGACGAAGGGGCCCCTGGGTAGCTCAGTTGGTTAAGCCTGTGCCTCTTGATTTCGGTTCAGCTCATGATCTTAGGGTCCTGAGACTGAGCCCTGAAAGGAGCCTCAAGCTCAGCGTGGAGTCTGCTTGAGATTCTCTCTCTCCCCTGTGCCACCCCCCCGACTTCTCTCTCTCTCTCTCTCTCTCTCTCTCTCTCCCTCACTCAAATAAATAAATAAATAAATAAGAGTGAAGAAGACAACAGCATTAAGGAGGACTTGATTTCTCATTGAGTCTGTGAAAGCCATTTCTTTTTTTTTTATTTTTTATTGTTATGTTAATCAACACACATTACATCATTAGTTTTTGATGTAGTGTTCCATGATTCATTGTTTGTGCATAACACCCAGTGCTCCATGCAGAATGTGCCCTCTTTAATACCCATCACCAGGCTAACCCATCCCCCTACCCTCCTCCCTTCTGTGAAAGCCATTTCTTAATTAAGAAGATACTTTTGGTCTTGAATCTCCAAATCAAGGCATTCTTTGAGTTGTAAGGTGTATGTTTTCCATACTTTTTGCTAAAAAAGGAAGTTTATGAATCTTTTTTTCTTTTTGAAAACACTATGTTAACTGTGTGTTTTATAACTTAGGGTGGTTACTGTCAATAAAATATGATATTACATTTGCTGAATTAGATTTCCTTTCGGAAGCTTACCAAATATCTAAACACCAAGTTAGTAAAACCTTTTCCAATCTGCTTCAATTGATACTACAACCTGGAACCCCTTTTCCAAAGAAATATTTTCTTTGTATGTCAATTTATCTACCAATATAATGGTGGATAAATACCTGATTTCACTTGCTCATATTTTTGGAGAAAATGATATTAATATCAACTAATCTGAATTTTTTTATTTTATTTAATGTTTTAAATAAAAAAAAATTAATAACATCTACACCCAAAGTGGAGCTCTAATTCACAACCCCGAGATTAAGAATTGCATGCTTTACCGACTGAGCCAGCCAGGTAGCCCTGAATTTTTTTAAAATAATAGTTTCAGAGTGCTAGTCAGACACTACAGATTTGTAGGTTAATTATACACAGGAAAACATACTATTAAGGCCACTGAAGTCATTTCTGAGAATTAAATTAAAGATGTGACAGGCAGCCCATAACTTTACATAACTGTCAATTAAATAGACTCTATATGCCCAGTGACTAAGGTTGTTCTCAAATGTCAGTGAGTGCCCAGTGGTCTTCATGCACTGTAACCTACTGGCCTGAAATAATTAATGTCCATCCCTAAGCAATCTATTTCCTGTCACAGCATGGCTAGGGCACTAACAATAGAGTCCAGTGAGGTAGAGGATTGTTTTTCATTAATTTTGATTTTTCCCCATTGTTACAGGTGCTTTGAATATTAAGTCTTGGCCTGATCAGCAGCTCATGCTGTTACGATTTAGCCATTTTTCACTTTTCCCCCTCCTGACATATAAAAATGGAAAGAAATGGCATTTGAGTGTGTATACTTTTCTGGTTGTAGAATCAAGACAGTCGGGATTATTGTTTCACCTCGTGCTATATCATATTCAAAAAAATGTTTGCTGAGGGACTGCTCTTAGCCATGTGTATATTGGGCTAATATACTCTCGGCACTTTTAATGGATTATGTGAAAAAGCTACAGACAGAAGCCCTTTGTAAAGCTAAGCAGGAAGCTCAGCAGAAACTCTGTCTTTAAGTGTCTTCATATATCTGTATCTTTTCAAAATGCAACAATCTTTAAAATGATGTTTCACCTTGTACACAAAAGCCATCGCTTCAAAAGCCTTTGATTAATTTGAGCATAAACAAGGGCATACGAGATAGCTGCCATTTAGTGAGCCAAAGCAATCCAATGCCAACTGCAATAAACCCATCAAGCTGTCATCGAGTCAAGCTGTGAAAAAGAGGATGATTACAAGCAATAGTTTCCTTCAGTGGTTTCATAATTTCAATTTTTTTTGTTACATTTCCAGATTTCCAATAGTCTTAGTAAGAATGCTTTAGTAGAGAAATATTTTCCCCGGGAGTTACTATCAACAACTTAGTATAGTGTATTGTTTTTTGTTTCCCCATGACTGATTCAAGTATGGAAGCTCATCAGGCAAGAAATATTGTGATTACAAGTCGTATATAAATTATTTAAAGGGTTCCAGCCAATCAAAACAGAGATCTAAGTGACTATTTTCCTCTTGATGCCTTTGTGACTCCTACTCAAAAAGCAAATTTCTGATTGATAGAATAGTTTTGAAGTTACTTCAAAAAGGCCATTCTTTTGGATGGGAGGAGGGTCTCGATGTGAATGGTTCACATCCTTCAACAATAACTCTTTCATGACAACTTTACAGAGGAGAGAGAGAAAAAGACACCAAAATAACACCAAGCAGGGGAGTAGGGGGTGTGGGGGGGTGTGGGTGGGGAGACAAGGATGGAAGGGAAGGCGGTAATTAAGGTCCATCTGGGAAAAAAGAAGACTCAAGCATTTGGTGCTTCTTCACTCATTCTGGCTCTGGCTAAAGAAAGTAAACACTGTTGACTAACCTGTTACCCAAACACTCTCATTCCATAGACATGCTTTGCTCATGCCTTCCAAATATTTAGTACAAAGTCACCATCTTGCTTGACATCATCCTTTGAATATGACCTGTAAGAGGCAAAATGCTCATTGCTTGCTTCCCACCTACCTCAATTCAATCCCTCTACTGTCTCTTGAGATTTTTCTTTTTCTTTTTCACCTTTTCTTAAACGGTATATCTTTTGCTTCAGTTTTACATACAATTATATGTCAACACTCTAACTAAAGCAAATTATAGAATAATTCATTTTATATAGAATTAGGGGAAATATATTTTCTTGAATCACGTAGGAAAGCTAGCACTCCCTCTTTTATTTCCCAAATTTAAGCACAGAAAACCTGGAAATTCCCAAGAGCTCAAGTTGTCTTCCAAAATTGCCACAGCCGTAGATGTCTTCTGTGTAAAAGTGCATTAAAGAAAATCATTACCTTCCCCTCAAAGGACATCCTGCAAGTGTCATACTTCGTTCTCATACATTAGGCAGTATAATCAGGATAGGAAGCTGCATCGCCTAACTCAGGTGCATCAGGGGAAAAGTGAAAAACTATGTTAAACCATCATTCTGAACAATATGGAGAATGAATAAAGTTTGATAAAGCCTTTACTTACACCTTAGTTTTTGTAACAGCTCAATTCAACAAATACGCTGGGTTTTAAAATGACAGAAATGTACAGGTTACAAATACTAATGACATGCAGTGTCTTCCTTTAAATAAATCCCTTCCTTTTGAAGCTTATAATAGAGTGGAAAAATCCCCCAGTTTTGTGGCTCTAACTTCAAGTACTTCACCAAAAACACCCCAATCAGTTATGCTGTCTCAGTTGCAAAGTTTGAGGATTTTAAAGTATCAAAAAGAAACAAGAGGTAATAAACTCACTATTAAGGCATTTAGCTTGGCAAGTGATTTATCTCTTTTCCTTTATCTGCTTAGGGCTTTTATTTCACTGTGTGAGCAAATTTCCACTGACAAGTAATTTTTGGTAAGCAGCCAGAAGTGGGGGGTGGGAGAAGGGCGGAAGATTTCCTAAGATGGCAAAGACCTGAAGGAAACACACACACACACACACACACACACACACACACACTCACAGACACACACACACACAGACACACACACACACACACACACACACACACACACACCTGACGGAGTAACGTTTATGGTTTCAAAATAATACACCTTCTCTAGTTTCCTATTCATTTACCAAAGAAAAGCTCTTGTGGTTTTCAGCTCTCATTATATAATGGGATAGGTAGAATAATTCTGACCAAAATCATTTTTTGTATGAGACGGATAAAAATAATTCTGAGCAAAAAAATCCACAGAAATATTAGAAACATTATCTATTCTTGCCCTGTGCTTTCAAACATTCTCCCGATGATATTACTGTGTAACTGAGTATGAATTCAACCAACAAAGGCTCGTATGTCATAGGCGCTCATGTGGAAACTCTGCAGTACCGCACACGTGTGAGATACTATCATTACTCATTGGTGTTTGGCCAAATCTTCTGAGTAATTTAGACATAGTAGGCCTTCAAGAGATGAATTTCATTAAAGTGGTTTATCACTGCAGTCTCTGTAAGTTATTTTTGTTTCAACACACGCATACACTACTCCATTTGAACTCTTTGTAAAACAGCTGTCTAAATATCTCATGTGGAAACCACTTCTTGGCAAATAGAACAAGGCTGCTACAAACAGGTAAACTGTGCCTCAAATTCATTTATTCATTCAATTTATAAATATTTACTCAGTGTTCAGTAGTACAAAGCACTCTGCTAGGTGCTGTGGCATTTTAAAGAATAATTAAGACAGAGTTGTGTCTTCAAGGAATCTAATTATAGAGCAACGATTATAATGTGGGATATAAGATGAAAACAGTGACAAGATGCCGAAGGGAATTCAAGGGAGAAGAGATGATTTCCTCCTAGCAGATTCTTCGAGGGCTCTGAGGAACTGGTGGAATTTCAGCCAGGCCCGGAGGGATGGGAAGGGAAAGGGAATTCCTGGATACTACCTGGTTCAGTTATAAAGCCACTGAAGGAAGAAAGCACAGAATTTGTTCGAAGAACAAAAGGGTGTCCAGTTTGGCAAGCGTGGGGGAGAGAGAAGGGAAGTTATGGGAAGCAAGGCCAGAACAAGCACCCTAAATATTGCCATCTAGCCATGGCTGGAGTGGACCAATCCGAGTTTCCTCAGGGAACGTTCTATACAACTAGTAGGACTGCCCAACCTGGAAACTTAAAACAAAGGTGACAATTCTATGGCTATTTATATTGCATTTTTTTTTCTTTTAACGTTTTAAAATATGCACTTATATCTGACTGTTTTTGGAATTTGGGTTGTGTTGAATAGGGTATAAAATCCTACAGGAGGAAGAATCAGAAAAAAGACAATGATATGAAATACGGAAGGAAAAACATGATCCACTTAACCGCATGTGCTGACACTGGCATTCAAGAAAATACTAAACCAATAAAAACAAAAAAAAGACCCAAACACCCTGTTCTCCAGCTCTGGTACATAAGGAAGGGATACTGTTTCAGAGAACAACACCCTGAGGTTCCCATTAGAACGTGAAAATATTTACAGCAGCGGTGTTTTCGCCATGGGATTGCAAGTTTTCCTTGCAAATATTTAAGTTATTATGCTTGGTGAGCAATGGCACATGGTGTAAAGGAAATGGTATAATCAAAGCTGATGTTGAGGAGTAAATGTATTTTGTCCCAAATGACTGTTTTTAGAACACTTGTTGTTAATTGTGCTGACTACTGCTAATCATGGCAACCAAGGAAATATGAAATGTTTTTATAATTAATCTATTGTGAAAGTGTCTGCTAAAATAAAAATAGTCCAAATTAATGGTGTTTTTTTACTTCTTAATTTAGTAAGATTAACATTTGCTTACCCCATTAGTTAAAAATTAAATCAAATTGTTCTGGGAAATAAATCACTTGACCAGTGGTGGATACTCTTCCCTGTCCATTCTATACTGAAAGCACAGCCAAGGGTAGTGATCTCGGGGTTATGAGTTATAAGCTGCTCCAGCCTTCTTCTCTAGATGCCCCACACTCTTGCTGGACAACTTGCAAGCTCCACAAACCTGGATAGCCACACATCTACAGGACACAAACATAGGTAAAACCCATTTTAATAAATATGCTTTATAAAAAAATTAACTTCTCAAGAATTGCCATTCACCAATGGATATTTTTCAGGGTTGCCATTAGTAGAGGCTGGGAAATTTTTTTTAAAACATAATATTACTCCAAATTCTGTTTTGTTGATACAAATTCCAGGAACCATAGTTATTTCTGGATGGCATAAGTGATTCTCCAGGGAAAATTACAAATGATCTCAATGTAGTGTCAATGAAATTATAGCAACTTTTCTCAGTGGCTAGGGAAGTGCACTGGTAAAAAAACTGCCTCCTCTTTGCCCATGTTCTTTCTCCTTTTTGAGGGCTGAAATATATTGCATAAGAAATGGGACTTTCATTTTTCTGTGAACTTATAATCAGCTTGTTTAATTTACATATGTGAAGTTAGTAGTTGAATGTCATTTTGGATGGGAACAGACAGATTTGGAATGGAAATAACTTGAGAATGGACAGACCCACCACTTAGAGGAGGTGGTTTGGATAGCTCTGGAAGGTAGTTCCAGAAGGCAATACCACTGGTTGTGCAACTGACATCAGAAGGAATCTCATGGAAGGTAACAACAGATACAGCCAGGTAGGCAGGTGAGTGAGTCCTTCAATGGCTACTGCCAAGGGCAAGTGGAACTCCAGAGCCAGATGATTGGCAGTAAGGTAAATTCTAGTAACAGGTAGGGAAGACCTAAGCATGGTCATGGAAGTCTAAGGAGAAGACTCACCTATCAGTGAGGGTTCAATCAGAGAAACAGAACCAGCAGGAGACGTAAATTAAGAGATTTATCACCAGGAACTGTCTTACATGATTGTGGGGGTTGGCTAAGTGAGTCCAAATTCTGTAGTCCTATCACAGCAAGGGAACAACCAGGCACAAACTGACACTGCAGTCCACCAGCAAAACTTCTGGGGAGCCTCAATTCTATTTTTAAGTCTTTCACCTGATTGGATAAGGACCACTCAGATTATCTCGGATAATCTCCCACACTTTTTAAACTAGATGATTATAGACTTTAATCACATCTGCAAAATACCCTCACGGTGATGCCTAGATTAGTGTATGAATGAATAACTGGGGAGTATATATAATCCAGCCAAAACTGATAGTCACAATTTATGTCTGCAGAACTGAGAAAGGCAAGGTAGGATATCCCAGTCCTGGAGAAATAGCACAACGAAGCTAAAACAATGTACAACTTTTACAAAGTCTGTTGAGTTAAGGACAAAGTTACTGGAGCTAGCAAATGAGGACAGAGGGTCAAAAACCCGATATCAAGACCAAAGAGACCAGCAACAAACCACTACAAAATTGTGAAACTTCATAAAACCCCAGCCTATGGGAATGTTTGGTCCGTGAGTCCTCCTCTGGAGGTGTGGCTTAAAAAGTACAATCTACGGTACAAGGAGATCTTCAGGAACGGGGCAGCAGATCTGGACGAGGGGTGATTTTGTGTCACCCACTTCCCCACAGGGGACATTTGGCAATGTCTGGAGATGTTTTTGGTTTGACAAATTGAGGAAGGTGTGTGCTACTGACATTAAGTGGTTAGGGACCAGGGATGCGGATGAAAATTCCCACAATGCACGGTATTAGCCCCCACAATAAAGGATCATTCAGCCTCAATAGGCCAAGGTTGCAAACCCTAGAATACAACGAATATAGGTAGAACGTACTTGCTATTCAGTCTAAATGAATTCCTAACTTTTATATGACTATGGACTATCTACAGAGCCATGCAGAAGAAAAGAAGATGAGAAGGAAAGAAGCAGCATCGGCCCTCTGATTTCTCTGGAGGCATTACGGAAGAGCGTGGAAGAAGCATGAATTCAGAGTGAAAGTGTCCTAAATTCAAAGCCAACTCTGACATCTACCTCCCCTGTGAACCTCAGGCAGGATGCTTAACCTTTTGGAGCCTCAATAAACTTATCTGTACAATGAGGAAAATACTGTTCTCAGCCGGTTATTGAAAGAATTCAATAACATTACCAGATAAATATTACCAGGGTAATATTACTCTTACCCCAAGAAAACATTTGGGCAGCTCTGGCAATAACACAGCCAAGAGAGGATAAGACCATAAATTAAGGAATGATACTACTACTGTGCAGAAGGGATTTGACTTTAGAAATATCTCTTGGAATCTATAAGACTTGTTGAATGAAGAGGTGGATGAGAAGAGAGGAGAAGAGGAGCCAAGGATGATTATGGGGGATGGTGGATGGGTGCTATTACCATGAACTGAGATACAAAATCCACCAAGAGGACCCAGTTTGTTGCGGGGGGCGGGGGGGGTTATGATGATGAAATCAGTTTCAGACACATAATGTCTTGGGTGCCATAATGTCAGGACAGCTGGATGGAGACATGGTGGGATATTGATGTTGCACATGTGTTGTTCCACTGAAACTTTGATTTTCACCACAATCTGATGAAACAAACTGGCTTTATTACCTATATTCCTTCGATGACAAAGTTGAGGCTCAGAGAGGCCAAGTGAATTATTCAAGACCATGAAGACCTTAGAGGGTAGCCATTCTTCTTGATTCCAACTGTCAATAATAGATTTTAGAAAGGAAAGTGCCAGCTGTGAGATTGGCAAGCAAGTAGGGACATGCGCTTATTTTAGCGGGTTTTGTCTGTGAGGGGTTGCACCTGCTCCTCAAAGGTTGTGGAGGTTTGGGAAGACTGGAACATTCAGGAGGGCTCTGGGGATGAGTCTAGACAAGATACCTGGAGAGGTCAGTATGGATTGGTGAGGACACTGTAAGTGGAAATGCTTTACAGATCGTTAACTACAGGAACAAAGGGGATGAGAGAAACTGGAATCAAAAATATTAGCACACATTGCCAATTCAAAAAAAATTTGCAGTGAAGATAAGTCATCTGTGAAATGATAATGTAAATCAATGGAAAGATATGAATGAACAAATTTTGATTTACCCATAACTTTTTAGGAACGCATTTACTGAGACACATTTTAATCTCGGAACATTGATGTTATTTCATTCCAATAGCGATGTAAAGCATGCTGTTCTGAGGAAGAGCTCTGAAAAGGCTGGTTGTTCACAGGTTTGTTTTTCACAGTTGAAATGTTTCTGAAGACTTATTTTTGGACGTGAGACACATCTTCAAAAGTGCACTAAAGAGACAAGTTTGATTTTTAATTTAGATTTTCTGGATCTGCATTTCTGAAATTTTCATTTGAGCACCCCCCAACCCACCCTCTCTGTCTAGTTCCTGGGAGGATGACAAACTCGGGTCGCCCAGGCAGGGGTGTGGTCACCTGGAGCGCACAACACCTTCAAGGCTCCAAGACCCAATTGAAATAAGAGGTGGACTATGTTTCTAATAATCTTCCATATTCTTCTAATATCTCCACTGTTCAAGTTCACTGCATTTGGGGACTAAAGTAGGTAATTTTTATTTTGTTGATATATCATGCATGTCCGCTATGCTTTCCCGTTCCTGCCAGAGTTGAATGTTCGTATTCCTTTATCATTTTACCCCATCCCTTCTGCATCTCTGGTTATGCCTCTTTAATTCCTAACCATCATTAGACATGTTTTCTTCCTTCTCTCTTCCTAAGTTCCCTAATCAGGTGTCTCTCATCTTGTATAGGTCTTTTCAAGATTTAATTATGCTTTCTACTCTTCTGGTAAGTTTCATTAGCACCAGTTTTTAATCATCATCACATTTCTCTTTCGTTCTTTTCCTTTGTATTTTTGTCTTTCCTAGACTTTTGCACTTTGCCTGTTTTTCAAATTCCCCCTCCCTCCCATCTTCCCTTTTTTCTTTCCCTCCTTCCTTCCCCACCTTCCTCTTTTTTTTTCTTTTCTTTTCTCTTATGCTTGTCCTCTGATTACAAATGTTGCTAAGTCCCAAATGTTTTATATGACAATAAGGCCAATATATTTTTTTGGGGGGAAGATATTTTGGGGGAGGTCATCTTTTTGTAAATTGTTTTATAATTTTATCTGATTATGACCAGAGAAAGTTGCCCATATAAAATCTCTACTTTAAAAAATGTGCTAAGGCTTCTTTTTTTTGGCCAAATAAACAATGGATTTTTGTAATTGTTGCATATAAATATATACATACATATATTTAAAAACATATATATTTAAAAATCTACCTTTTTATTTGAGGAGTTCTGCAGATAACTATTAAATAAAGCTTATTGGTAGTATTGCTCAACTCTCGTGTCTTTGCTTAGTTTTTGTTTACTTGATCTTTCAGTACAGAAAGAGGTATATTTAAAAATGTTCACAGGGGCACCTGGGTGCCTCAGTCGGTTAAGCGTCTGCCTTTGGCTCAGGTCATGATCGCAGGGTCCTGGGATCGAGCCCCGCATCGGACTCCCTGCTCAGTAGGGAAGCCCGCTTCTCCCTCTCCTCCCAGCTTGTGCTCTCTCGATCTCTGTCACTGTCTGTCTCTCTCTCTCAAATAAATAAGTAAAATCTTTAAAAAAAAAAAAGACTTATTTAAAAAAAACTCACCAAGTGTATGTTTTTATCAAGTTATCCTTGCATTTCTAATGTTTTTCTCTGTCTGCTTAAGGATTTTGGTCCATACTGGTTTATGGCCGGTATTTTAAGTTTTGTCTTTATAAATTACACATTATGTTGTATTTTTTCATGATACCTTCTGTTTTGAAGTCCCCTGTTCCCCATGTATCATTAGTACTTCTACTCTTGCCTTTTTTTAATGTCTAATGTGCATTGCCTTTTCTTTAATTCCAGATTCTTTTATCACTGTTTTAAATGTTTCCTTTTTTTTAGGGTGGTGGGGCAAAGGGAGAGGGAAAGAGAGAGACTCTTAAGCGGCCTCCATGCCTAGTGCAGAGCCAGATGAGGGGCTCGATCTCACGGCCCTGAGATCATGACTTGAGCTGAAAACCAAGAATCGGACGCTTAACCGAATGAGCCACCCAGGGACCCTAAATGTGTTTCCTACAAGCAGCATAAAGCTGAATTGTCTTTCTTAACCTTCTCTAAAGCCTCTGCCTTTTAATGGGAGGTGTTCCTTTATGTGCCTCTAGTGTAGTAATTGAGACACTTGATTTTGTTCTTTCCATTTCTCTCTCTGTTATTATATATATTTTACTTTGTATTTCTTCTTTCTCAGTTTTTATTCTTTCATCAAGTTACTAGATTTTTTTCTCCAGATTTTCACTTATTAACTGAAAGTTCTCATTTTCTGTTCCCTTAAAGGTTGCTTTCCCTTCCCCAACACTTAATGCAGACCCATATTTAACTACTGTTCTTTGAAAACAAGGCACTAAATACTCCCCTCACCTCCCATCACCTCTGTGAGATGAAGCTTGTAGAATCCTCTCTCTCTTCTTCCCATCTTTACAGTCCTCCCCCCCAGTAGAGACACCCCCAAATTGTAGGTTTTGTTGGAATTTGTTTTTCATAGTTCTTCCGTTGATTCCCTTTTCCTTTTCTGGAATACCACTTGTGGACATTTTGATCTTCCTGGATCTCGTTTCCTGTTCTCTTATCTTTCCCTTCATATTTTCACTTGTGTACATTGGCTCTGGGTTTAAGATAAAAAAAAAAATACCTTTCCTTCAGTGCACCACTTTGGATGTCAATGCTATCTTTCTCTTCTTCAAAGACTTATTTGTGTATTTTAGAGAGAGAGAGAGAGAGAGAGAGAGCATGCAAGACAGGGGAAGGGGCACAGAGAGAGAGAAAGGGAGAGAGAAGTAGATTCCTCACTGAGCTAGGGGCTCTAAGAGGGGCATGGACTGGAGGCTGATCTCATGACCCTGAGATCATGGCCCTAAGAACATGAGCTAAGCTGAAACAAAGAATCAGACGCTTAACCAACTGAGCCACCTGGGTGCCCCTATGTTTCTCTTCTTTAAACAACCTATTGGATTTTTAAGTCATAACCTTCATATGTGTTTTAAATGTTTTGTTTTGCTGTCAGTTTGTTTTGTTGTGTGTGTTACTGTGCTTGATTCTTAATTGCTATTATTATGATACCCATGCGTCCACAAGCCCAGCATCTGAACGCCAGAGAAACTGGCATTCAGAGTAAAGAGAGAGTGGCCTGTTAAAGCCTGGACACTGTCTCTCAGAATCTTCTCTACGTGATGCTTTTGAAAACATATACAAAAGTGGTCTTTCAAAGAGATGTTTTGTTTTTTTGACTTGACTCTCTGTAAGTATAAATTACCAGCAGAACTAATTTTGACCATGTAAGCTCTGGAGCAGCATCAGGTAGATATAAATAAGGAGTTAAAGTTTTCCTAGAGTTAAAAGCAGCATTGGAAAAAATGAATAAAATAATATTTTATTCATGTTAGTTTACATCCTTAGAACAGTAACTGGAAATTCCCTAGTTATTCTCTAGGATATTGAAAAAAGAAGTTAGTGTTTCTATAGTTTTCATCATATCTCAAAGCTTAGTAAACGCCACCAGCTCTACGGAGAAATTTTCAGGACACTTTAATTTAGCCAAACTGGTTGGTGTGATTTATGTCATTTTGACCCAGACCTCTTAGTTCCTATTGGCTAGAATTAACAGAAAGAAAGAAACAAAAACGGGGTTCACTCCAGTGAGACACATTATTTTTAAGGGAAGAGAAATCAACCATCATCAACAAACAATATTTGTCCTGAGCATTAAACATTCATGCTTAACCACCCTCTATCTAGTTTTCTACAAGTAATTCGCAGCCCACATATTTAAGACAATGAAATCCACAGTATTCTGTAGGCCAACTTAACTCATAACTCATTTTCTTGACTTTGAAAGTACTTTCAGAACTTTTGCATAAATTTATTCCCAAAGAACTTTTTGGCCAAAATGTTGGAACTAGTGTATCTAGAAAGATAGAGCCTTAATTATCACTTCTGTGGGGCATAATTGAGAAGCACTATATAATGCATTTTTTTCCATGCTATCTGAAACAGGTATATAAAACAAATATAACAGTGAATGTGTGTGAAATAGTCACAAGATACATAAATAAGAACAATTACAAATAAAGGTATTCCACTCTTGGGGTAGAAAAATAGCCTGTCAAGCGATTCTTTCAATTTTGAAGGCTGTTATCTCTAAAATATTCTGTGGTGCATATTCATATAGTTATAGGGAAGGACATTTGGTTTGGCAGACAAATTACTTGAGTCAAAATAATCCAACCTACTCCAAATTCCTAACTGCTTGCTGCATATCCCCATATGGTGCTTCTGCCAGTCTTCCAAAATCAAGTCATCCAAATTTGGATACATTTTCTTCCTCTCTTTCCTCATAACTCATCCTTTCTCTCCCAGTCTCTCTATGTATTGATAATTCCATCTAGTCACCCAAACCGGAAAAGCGGAAAGCCTACCTCATCTTCCCGCCTTCTGTAATTCCAACCCCATGGGACCACTTGCTTGCCCCTGAACATCCTAGGTTCCTGGCTTTGTGTATGCTGTTCTTTAACCCGAGAATTTTCCAAAAACATTTTACTAGAAGAAAGGCTGCTCGTCCTTCAAATCTTACTTCCAGAGCCACTGACCCTGCGTTGGTATCTTTGAGTTTCCCAATCTAAATTCCACAATTCTGTCCCCATACTTTCATGGGCTCTTGTGAAGGTACTATAACTCTTTTTGTCTACGTCTTGTTCATTTTACATGCACACATCTCTCTCTTATGGGATCATAAGTTGCAGTGTCTAGGGGTTGGGTCTCAATGAGCTTTTGATTCCCAAAGTCTAAGTACAGGGCCTATATAAATAACATAACAGTCAACAGAAGATGTGTTGATTCTAAACCTATTATAGTGCAAACATACACTTTTTGCCCCCCTGAAATCCAGAACCTGTGAGACGTCTAATAATTTTGGATTTTTAAGATAGAGGGAGAAGGAGACTTAGATATGTTCATTATTCACTATGTGCCCGTCCCCTGATTTCATGTTTCTTTTGCCACAATCTTGCATAGCTCTTCTTGCTGGTCCCACCTCATCCTGCAGACACTGAGGATCACAGCTCAAGTCACTTGCCAAAGGGCAAGGTACCAGTACATAAACCAAGAGATTTTGAACTTGCTTCTGTTTGACTTTATTTTTTTCCATTTATTAAAAAAAAATCTTTTTTTATTTATGTGAGAGAGAGAGGATAGAGAGAGAACACAGGCAGGGGGATCAGCAGGCAGAGGGAGAAGCAGGCTTCCCGCTGAGCAGGGAGCCCGATGCAGGACTCAATCCCAGGACCCCGAGATCATGACCTGAGCCAAAGGCAGACGCCCAACTGACTAAGCCACCCAGGCGCCCCACTTCTGTTTGACTTTAAAGGGCACTGCTTTTCTACCACACTCTGCAACCGTGGATCCTGTGCTTGTTTCTTTTTATGTGAATTACCCTGTCCACAACCCCTTTCTTCCACTGAGCATGGTCAGGGGTAATGCAGTCCCTGTAATCTACTTATTTCTTCTTCATCCTTCTTTGTATCAGTTTCCTATTGTTGCCGTAACAAATCACTACCAACTTAATAGCTGAAACAACACAAATGTATTATCTTATAGTTCTGGGGGTTCAAAATCCACAATGAATTTTAAGGAGCTACAATCAAGGTGTCAGCAAGGCTGATTCCCTCTGGAAGCTCCAGGGGACATTCTGGGTTCTACAGGATAATGGCCATATCACTCTAGTCACTGCTTTGCCAATCCAGGGCCTTCTGCTGCCTTTGACCTTCCTGCCTCCCTCTTAATAAGAACCCTTCTGATTACATTGGGACCACCTGCATAATCTGGGATAATCTCCCCATTTTAAGATTCTTTAATCACAGCTGCAAAATCCCTTCCCATTAAGGTAGCGTTTGCAAATTCCTGGGATTAGCATATGGGCACCATTGGGGGTTATTCAACCTACCACACCTTTATTATTGAAATGTGTATTAGTAAAATAAGATCGTTCTTCAGTGTAGTAGCGCAGGAAGCTAACCGGTCAGCAATGGGGTTGAACCAGGAATTTCCAGCTCTGTAAGTAGCATGGTATAACTGACACACAGTTAAAGCAAAAGTGGCCAGAAACGGAGACACTTGTTTAAACAGACACCCAAATTCTGGATAATTGTGCACTATATATACCTAAGGACTACTGACTCCATAAAATTCAAAATCAATTTGATGTTACTTGTGTAGTGGCATATAAGTGGTCAAAAACCTCCATAGCCATTATGCTTTAGAAAATAAATTTGTGTTATTTAATCCATTCTGCTATGTAGTGGTGTTTTTTGAATTTAAATAAATGCCCTATGGTCAAAATCCCCCACATAAATGCTCACTTTTTCTCTAAGTACATGTATTGTGTTTCTAACGTCTCCTACTCATCTGAATGGTAAAATGGCTCTCTTTAAGTCCTTTCTTTGTTAGCTTCTTCAAGTGAACTAATCATCGGAGCCACTCATGTGATAGACTGGCAGTTAAAAGACTCAAATGTCAAGATGTTTTTATCAGTCACATCAACAGTAACTTTCAGATTGAATAGTTCTCCAGTTTATGTCAAATCGTTGGTGTGGATTTTTTTTTTCTTACCTCCTAAAATAGAAATTGCTCAGATGCTAATATAAACTACCTTGTCCAATTCTTCACCCATCTCATCTAGAATACCTTTCCTGTTAGTGAAAAAGGATAATGGGACATATTATCCGGTTGCTGATGAACGCCCATTAGCCTTGAGAAGCAAATATACCCCCTTGTGCGCATCCACTATGTGATTGTAATAGAATTCCATTCCGTGGCTTGTGGAAAAGAAGTGTTTTAGAGCCAATCTATGTGTGTTTTCAAATTTCATACCAATATACAGTCAGCTTCTGAGCTGTTCACTTGCCTGTTGGCATGTTACCCATTTTCACATGCAATTTCTTTATGAATTGAAGGGAATATGTGGGCAGACATCTAGCTGTTTAGGAAAATACATTTATATATTTTGAGCAAGTGCTTTGTTGTGGATGCAGGACAAAATATATAGCTAGACATCTCAGACCACCAGTGAGGCTTTATTTTTAAAGGTTGATTATGGAAAGTAATATTCTTCTCCATGCCTTCCAACCTAAATGCTTCCATCAGTTTTTTTCTTTACTATTTAAATATTGCTCTGCTCCATAATCAGGAATATAATGACCTATCTAAAATGCCATATGTCATCAAACTATTTGGCAGCACAAACCTATTTGAGGCCCATTATTTAGGGACAGCAGTGTATACTTGAATAAATAAACTTCATTATCTATATGCTCAAATCCATGAACAACTGTGAATGAAGAGATACAGCATATTGATTTTGCTATGGTCCTTCACTGCAATGTAGGGGGCATTACATCAGCTTACAATTTCAATGGTCTGCTGCAGTTTAGAAATAAAAAATCGTTACCTGGAAGCCTCTCAAATCTACAGAAATGTAATCAATTTTTTATCTGTGGTTAGGCAGCGGAAGTCAGTGGTGGATTTTCCGTCCTCAATGCTCTCGTCCTCTTGTTAAAATATTTAGGGAGCCCCCATGGGAAATACTATACCTAGATTGAACCTGTTTACATTAGGAAGTGAAAAATCTGCTCTTTGTATCCTGTTAGCCACAAACACATTCTTGTTTCATAGAGTCACTTTCCCTGGGCGATTCTGGGGTATAGCTCTCCTCTGGTTACTGAACACCCTTCTACTGCATGACTGAAGCCAGGGGGACTTACTACTTCACCCTTGATTATTATTTTAATTCAGCATACAATTTTACATCATGTAACCTTACCTCCCATTCCAGTGGGGACATACTAATTTGACATCAAGCAATATTCTCAATAATGGTATTTTGATGATTATGAAAGGAAAACAATGCTATGCTGAAACTTATCATAAAAGCGTTCCCAGGATTGGCAGCGTGTCTTAGGTAAGTAACTGTCACCTTTAAGAATTTATTTGTATTTGATTTTTGTTTCCTCATTTATCCACACTTATTATTAAGGATATGCTAATGTTGAAACATAGTCACAGTGATGGGAGGGTAATGGATTTACATCCTCTCTTATCCAGGAGTTTACAATTTATCTAGTAAGAGGAAAGAGACATGCTTACAAATAACTGTATTGCAGGGCAGAAAATAGCAAATGGCTTAATAGAGTTGTAAATAAAGAACCATCAGTTTTCTGGGATGGGGTATCTTCAGAAAAAGAACGGCAATCAGAGAAAGCTTCATAAAGGAGGGGCACTTGTGATGACATGACTGAGCACTGAACAGTCACCTGATGAGTACCTACACCGTGTGTCTGGCAGGGCTGGGCAAGAGGGAGTGCAGCAGGGGAGAAAAACCTTAGATAAGACTTGGCACAAAAATTAATGAATTACAAATCAGTCAATGAGGAATCACAGGGTTTGATGAGCACGTAGACCCAGGGGCCCTAATTTAAGGATCCTCTGATTATGTGGTGGTGAAGTTGGGTGTGGAGATAGCCAGAAGTAGGAGAGATTGATAGCAAAGTGGAATGAAGGATGGGTAGGACGAAGATCCACTTTGTCCCAAAACACATCTACAAAATGGCTGCCATGATCACCGTAAACACAGCTCTCCGGAACTTCGGTGAATCATGCAAGGCATGACTCAGCATAAGAATTTATGGTTCTGGAAAGCCGGACTGAAAAGGGGGAAAGTGAACTCCTCATTATTGGTCCCCAATGATCGGCCCAGCATTATATCAGGTTTTGAACATGCGCTACCTCATTTACCCTGCAATGTTCTTATTTTACAGATTGAGAAGTAAGATTTTAAAAGTTGAATGAGTTCCCTAAAATAATACTGCAGGTATGTAACGGTTACACTGGGAAAATGAGAGGGTATCTGATATTTAGGCTGGGTTATAATCTGGGGGAATCACTTACTGAAAAAGAGATGTAAAAAGATTAGACTCTACTTCCAAAGATGAAGAGCTGGATAAGCACAGGGCCAGGGCTGGCTAGAAACTAAGTGGATAATTTTACATCAGTGTAAACGTATCAGTGAAATTTGGAGAAGGGAAACGAGATGTGAGATGGTGCAAAATGCAAAATTTGCAACAATGCAAACTTCTGACTCCATATTGCTTCAGAATACAGCCCCAACTCCACCACACTCCATAGCGGAGCTCCCCCAAGCGTCTACTTCCAATGGATTATAGACGCCCAATGAGGTATCTATGGTCTCAGCTCTCAGAGTGGAGAGCGCTTGGTGGATAAAGTGTTTGTCTGTAAGGAACGATGGAACATTGAGAACACAGAACCTCTGAATAGAACATCAGAGCTCAAGCTGCTCTGGGGATTAGGACTCTCTTCCTTGAAGAGATGACCTTCCAGTTGGCATTTAGATGAAGGCAGAGGAAGCAAGGTGATGTGGGGGGGGGCGACAATGGTATGAGGGAGGGCTACAGAGGAGCCTCCCAGGCTAGGGGACTATAAGTAGAGTAAAAATCTGTGGCAAGAGGCTTCCATGGCAGGGAGGTAAAGATGGCCAGTATGATCTATACTATACCCTTGAAAGAAGAGTACAGGGGGTTGGTGGGGAGCGGGGGCTTTTGTGAAGGATGAAAGGATTTGGGTCTTTACCTTAATAGCCATGGACAGCCACTGAGTCAGTGAAGGTTTTAATGGAGGGTGGGGTTGATATGATCAGGTTTTTATTTACAGATAACTCTGTGGAAAAAGCATAAATATAGGGGGAGTCTTTCTGAGGGCCACTCTAGGTCCAGATTTAGGCTACGTGATGGCAGCATAATTAGACAGAAACATATATTTTTGAGGATACACAGGAGGCTGGATGGCGGTATATGGGACCATAAGGAAGGAACACAAATCCTTGTCTTACCCCAAAGTGCAGTTCAAATGGTCTTAATCTGTTGAACACTCTCCATGCATCTGCCTTTCCTCTGTTTGTTTCAACCTCCCTGGAATTGCTTTTCTCGGTATCTGCATCTCAGAATGGTGTCCATTCTCCAAGTCCCAGATCTACTGTCACTTCCTCCATGAAATCTTACTGAATTTGAAGTGATTCCTCCCTTCCTCTGCCCATCATGTCTATGTCAGCTTTAATGATCCACATACCTCTATTTGTATATTCTTCACATTTTCCCCTTGTATTATCATTTGTGTGTCTGTCTCCCTCCTCTGTAGTGGCAGCTAGAGCAGATCTTATATTTTAGCTATCGATGCCAAAGCCAGCAACCAGTTGCAGATGGACTGCAGCAGTATTTGATTTTTTAAAAATTTTATTTATTTATTTGAGAGAGAGGGAGAGAGAGCACAAGCAGGGGGAGAGGCAGAGGGAGAGAAAAGCAGACTCCCCACTGAGCAGGGAGCCCGATGTGGGGCTCGATCCCAGGACCCTAGGATCATAATCTGAGCCAAAGGCAGACGCTCAACCGACTGAGCCACCCAGGTGCCCCACAGTATTTGATTTTGACGCTGCTGAAACTTTTGTATTGTTTCCCAATTAATTTCACATAAAAACTTGGATTTTCGTCTTCTCTGGAGAAGAAAAAGCTCAGCCAGCAGCTGGAGTAGCCATCTGCCCTGTGATCCCCCACCTCACTATACCTTATCGTCTATTAATTTACATTACTAGCCTGGGCTGCAGGTGTTTGAATTTGGGATCCTGGCTATAAAATTCCTACTGGATTTAACCAACAACTGAGTGTTGAGTTACTTAATCCAGGACTGACTGTTTAGGTCATCTGAGGGAAAATTTGTCAAATATCACTTTAGGGTTATTATCTTCTTTTAATGGTGGTGCCTTTAACTAGAGGGAGGGGGACATGTAGACAAAATCTGATAGGACCTCTTTGTCTTTAGTCTAAACCTCAGTTTCCAGTGTAAAGAAATATAAATGTATGTGAGGAAGGAACAGAAGGCTGGATAAACTCTTGATTGAATTAGCATAGTGCTTGCTAGCTTTATAACTTTTTGGTTGTATGTGGTGAACATGAGGTAGGAGGCTGGATTCTACCTGATGGAGATTGTGTTGTAGAAAGTTTGCTACAATAGAGTTAGCATGGCTTACATACCTGGTATTTGTTTGAGTGTTGGAGTATCTTACAAGTACATACAATAACTGGTTTTAGTGATGGAAACTTGACAGTTTGGAATTCTTCCTAACACATATCTATAATGATGAAATAAGGATATATCATTCTTAATTCCTTGTGCTCCAATGTTATAAAAAGAACCTCTCTTCTAATGATATGCTCATCCAAATGATTCAGATTTAACACCATCCATTGGTGAATGAGGAAAGTAAAAATAAAACCCTCTAAAATGGAGTAATAACAGAAGGGATTAAAAATTCTTTGACATTCCTGTGTATTAAGCATCCTTTCCTGTTAAAAGATAAACTGAGGCATGTTAAACTTTTAAGCTTTTAAGAATTTGAGCAAAAATTGGCTTGAATAGGGCAGCACCAAACCATAAGTGGTTAGTGCTCCACAGATAGGACCCAGGGGGAAAGACTTTCATCACAGGGAAGATACGGAACGAAAGCAAGGAAATTATTTGATTGGCTGTAGCTTAAGTGTTTGCCTTATTTGGAAAACCCTAGTTGGCTGCTTGTGATTGATTGTCTTTAGGTTTTTATTTCTTAACCTTGAAGCATTGCAGGCTTAAGTTTTGGTTTGCCTGCTTGGGTGGTGGAGGTATTAGAATTACCTCAGTCTAATGGCCTCCTTACTTAATTAATTTAACATCTTCATGCATAAAATGGAATTTAAAGCTTATAAATCATGTTTTTGAATCTTTGGGACTCTTGGTGTTTTCTAAAAATAGAAAAGAGTTCAAATGATAAAAATAGGTAGCTAGAGCATCTGACGGCTCACAAAGGTATAAACAGATAATTAAATGTGTAATATTTAAAAAAAAAATCAACTAAGTTTGAATACCTCACTGATAATGCGGAGACCAGGGGAAAAATGCATCAAGACAGAGACTCAAGAAAAATATCAAAAGGTAAAACGTTTTTGAATTTTTGACCATGGGAAATTTGAAGTTTACTTTCAAACTCAAACCTAGTTATTCAAAATAAACCTTTCCAACTTCTGACCCGAAAGGAGATTTTTTGTTTTTCCTCCTCTCAGACTATTTCTTGGCTCTGAAAACTGATCATGATAAGAAGTATTGTGTTACAAAGAGTCTTCTGTGGACACAACAGATTTTATGGGCTAGAGGAGATTCCAGGGAGTGCAAAGTTATGGCAAAATCTTTATATCCTGTGAGGTTACATAATTCTTTCCGTAACATCCTGGCTGCAGACATTTATATAACTTGTCCAGCTTCAGCACTGTCTCAGAGTTCATCTGGAAGGAACCCAATGGCCATAATCGTACCCATTATAGCCGCTATTCTTCTCAATTGTAAGGGCACAGTGAAATCGTGGGGATGAAGCTGTGCCTTGATTGGCTGTTAAACTGCGATCAATGAAAAGTATTTGTGCCATAATTTTGCAACCACGCAAGAACAGGCCATCCTGGTGGTTAAGTCAGCATGTACATACTATCAAAACTAAAGTCACTTGGCTAACTAAACTAAATTTTCTTTAAGACAACAGGGTACAATAGACATTATATTAAAAAAAAAATCTGGGCATTTTTCTGCCTCTTGGTTAAAAAGAAATAATGGATGAACAAGGACAAAGTCCAAATATGAATGGTGACTAGTCTCTATTGTGTCATGTTATAGAGAAAACCGATGCCACTCTTCCTTTGTAATAGTAAATGAAAATGACAAAGGGAAATATAGTAAATGTTTTAGGCTTCCTGGGTCATGGATTGTCACTACTGTATATTCTTTTTCTACCCCCCCAACCCTTTAAAAAATGTAAAACCAGGCGTTCAAAAATAGACCATGGGCCAGCCACTTGGCCGTGTGCCGTCTGCAGACCCCTGATTTATATGAATGCTTACAAGTTGTGAATTTTAATAAAAGTCTCTTTTGAGCTCCTATACACCACCCGTCCCCATCCACCTGGAACAATGATCTGGAGGTTTTTAGACCAATGCCTGAGAACAGTATCCAAGGCTAACTCCACGAAGCAAGGCTAGAAAATAAATGTAGGCGATAGTACTTTTCTTCTTGAGCGTCTCTGCAGACTTTCTTGGCTTTGCAAAATATGTCACTGTTTATCTCTCTCAGTCTTGTAAAGGGTCTTAAAGAAAACAAAACAAACAAACAAAAATTGTAAAAAAAGATTTTTTCACAAAAGCCCACCAAAAAGTTGAGAACACTCCCTCCCAGACATACACAGACACATTACTTGATGACTGCTAATGACGGCATGCCCAGCCAGCCTGTCTACTATAATTACTTCGTCGTCCAAAAGAGCACTATTGGAAGGCATGCTTCATTGTAACCTTGAACTATTTCTTCTCCTCTCTCAGCTGCTTCCCAACTCACCATAACACAATTACTTGGATATCTTGCTGTTATTTTCTTTTTGGCAGAGGTTATATTCAAGAGGCTTTTTTTTTTTTTTTTTAAGTATTGTGACACTGAGTTGCCACATTCTGGATATGGCGCCTTGCCGTTAACATTCAAGGGGCGCGCTCACCTTTTATTCATAAGGATAAAAGCAACAAAAGGTAACACTTACTGAAAACCCACTATATGCTAGGTAGTGTTCTAAGTGCTTTGTATAAGTAACTCATACAGTCTTCCCAACAATCTGAAGAGGTAGATATTGCTATTATTTCCATTTTACAGAAAAGGAAGTGAGGGGTAAGGATCAATGACAGTCACTTGAATTTCTCCTTTTACACCATACTGTAGCTAAGTTATTCTCATTCACAGAAATTTCTTATTTCCCCAAAGCCCAACCCATACTCTGGTTGGGCTGGTGTTGTTAGTATGATTGTTTCCAAAGTGGTTTTGGCCATAAGTTGTTCAACTAATGATCATGGTACCGTCTACGTGGAATATAAAGATATCCTGGTTATACCGTTATAGGAGCCTGAGTTGCCAAACAGGTGGCTCCCATCTGAATCTAGTCCACACTGCTATTATTGTTGTTGTTTTTAATAACTACGTATACTTTCACAGGAAAAAAATCTTCATTTTTGGCTCTTCTTGAAGTATCAGAAGATCCTGCAATCCGGGCTTATGTTCTGGCAGAACGATAACTGGCTCCATCAGCTGCCTCTATGCTGGGCAAGTGCTTTCCAGTTTGCCTGTCTCCACAGACCACACTACTCCTTGGCATTATCTGCCTCGCTCTGAGGCTTTTGAATTTGCAACTCCTAACAGACAAGACTGCTGCTGACTTGTTCACCCATATAAAGCACATTGTGCTGTGATTCTTCTGGAAAATCTATAGACGCAGTCAAAGCATGCCATGTTAGAGACTTACATCCTAGTAGTATAATTTAATAACCTCCTCATGCTTTCCTTTGTACTCATCTATTATTATCCCAGGCATTTGCCAGCTAAGGAAGCATTTGGCAGTGTCTTAATATGCTAGACTCTTCCCATTCCTTTGCTGTTTTGAATAGGTGCGTCAGCTTTCTTATCGCTTACATGACTTAGGTAATACATGTCTGTGGATATTTTCTGGTATATTTTACGAAAGTTTCTAAAAGTAATTGTCAGAAATGATCATGCTTTGATTAAATAAATATGCTATTGAGGAGTTAGGTACACAATTTAAATATGGCATGAATAATTTGTTAGCATATCTGTCCACCTCTTTCAATAGCTTTAAATTGTAGATACATTTGCAGAAACAACATCCTATTTTGTAAATATGACAGCAATAGCTGTTTCCTGAATGTATTTGGCATTATTTTCTACATTGTTTTATGCCAGTCACATTTACTGTAAACTGCTTATTACTTTATTGCTGAAAACGGCAACGTGTATTTATTTAGCTTTTTATTTTAGAATCAGCAGGCTATCACTCACTTGATAAATCAGATCCAACCTTGAGGATTAGCCACCAGTTCCAAGATTATCTAATTGCTGCTGCTCGAAAGCTGAGAAACCAGGAATGCACTTCCACTAGTTCTCTTGAGGAATTATTGCTCCTGAGCGTGGTGGATTTGCTATTGGGAAGAGAGAGGCTTCCAATTTTTATACATAATCTATTCTACTCTACTCCATATAACTTACATATATTCTATGGCAAATAGTGCATAAGTGACTTACTAAATTTTGTTTTAGCGGGTTACCCCTGTGAAAAGACTCAGGCTGACCTTTCTTTACGCATCATAGCTTCTTCCTCCGGTTCTTCCTATTTAGAAAGGTTTTCTTTTCTTGTATTTGCAGGGATCTCCCTGGCAGCCACTGTTACATTTCTCATAAAATTAAAACTACATTTGTTAACTCACACACCATTGTTTTTATTAGCCCAGCAGAAAAGTCAATATTTCTAATTTGTTGCCTCTGGATTCATGCCAGTCTTGATGTATAATGACAGCCCAATAAGGCAACGTAATATACACTAACCCAAATCTATAAAGAAGGGAAATGAAAGTCCACATAATAATAATAAAAACAATTACTTGGGAACCAGAATGTGAAACAACAGAATTACATCAGCCTGAATGGATTTCTATTTGTGAAAAGGAATGCACCTTAAAACGTTCAGAATTCAGAAGAGAAGGTAAATGTTTATTTAAGGTTTTTTTCCTGCAAGCCCAGAAGAGTCTTTTCCCAATCACTGTGTGACTCTACCCCAGCTGTGCTGGGAGAAGCCAATATGAAGTCAGGAGAGTTGGATTCCAACTCAACCTCAGCTGTGATATGACTCAAGCTGGCTCACTTGGCTGGGCCTCAGTCTCCTCATTGATGGAATGAAGGATTGGTTAAAGAATTAGCTCTTGTACTATCAGCGCCTAAATTCTATAATTCTGATACCTAAGAGTCAAAATAAATGAAAAAAAAATACTGTATACACACTCCTATTTTAATATATGCATTAACATACTCCTTTCAAGAGAGGAAAGAAACTGGGAAAGAAAGAATAGATCGTGGTCAAGGGTGGAACAGTGAGAATTGCCGAAAAATGTAGATCCTATCATCTACTTCTATTTCCTAGGTGAACCCTAAAAGTCTCCCAGAGAACATACATAGAGACAGCTGGTTCCCAATTTACCCTCATAGTCACAGAACATAGGTGGGTCTAATGCCTCGTAGTTCTGCCTGTTACCAAAATAACATCAAGGCGACCCTATGATTGTGCCAGAGAGAAGCCCCCACATCACAATATGATGTATGGCAATAACAGAATACTCACTGGCATCCCAGATCTTCCTAGTGCTACTTCATTAAAAATAAATGATCACTGCAAAGCCTATGGCGATGAGTTGAAAACACATATTCAGACACTTCAGATACAGTGTGTCTTCTCTCTTGTTCCCAGTTACCTCTGCAAATTTTACTTGTGTGTGCCCATGAACTAAATACAAGGTTACAATTTGTTGGATATACTGTGATGGGGGGAACACAGGCAGAGAGCATCAGAGATAAATACAATAAATACATCCGTTTATATACACATACACACATATATACATATACGTATATGTTTTACTGAAGGACAGAATTAGCCAGGCCCATAGAGTCTAACGTACTAAATCAGAAATCAAAAGCAACCAGAGGGAAAAGGAGAGGAAGTAGAAGGTGGGTCAGTTTGGATCAAAGGGCAAGGAGTCCAAGACCCCTTCTCTGTTCTCCTGGGGTGCCCCTTTTGCCATTATGCGCTAGGTACTCTTTTCCTTCCCGCAGTTCAACACTTTGAAAGGGATGTTGACCATGGTGAGGAATGGGGTCACATCATCAGTAGCAAGGTAAGCTTCATAGAATTCTTTTAGGATTGGGAGGAAGGGAGCAGGAAAAAAAGAGGGATAAAAGATAAAAACAGACTTACAAAGAAAAGGGGCGGGAACATATTTGGAGACAGTAAAAGCCTGCGGGGCTGGGCACTATGGGGCCTGGAGGGGGAGGGCCCACACTCTGGCTCACACAGCAAGACAGCTGCAGGCGGGGCAGTGCATCCAACTCTGCCCAGGATGGAGAACTGGGCTGTGGAACGCCCCCCATCCACCATCATCTCAAATACATGAAACCCCCAAACGAAAGCAGTGTAACTTCTGAAAATCATTTAACAGAAATACGAAAGGCAGTCTCCAGACTTGCCCTTATAGGATGGCAAAGTTCCTTAAGAGTGGGGAGAGGGACGGGCAAACTGGGTGAAGGGGAGGGGGAGATACAGGCTTCCAGTTACGGAATGAGTAAGTCGCATGCAGAATAGAAGGCACAGCAGAGGGAATATAGTCAATGGGATTGTAATAGTGTTGCATGGTGACAGGTATTAGCTAGCTACACTTGCGGTGAGCGCAGCGTCATGTATAAACTTCTCGAATCACTATGCGGTACACCTGAAGCTAATGTAACACTGTGCTTCGGCGACACTCAAAAGTAAAAGATTGAAAAGTGAATTAATATCTTTTGAGTAAGACCAGCTGGAGTGGTTCCACAATAATGGCCTTTTTAGAATGAAGGATAAATATCACAGTTGTGGTTGTCAATTTACACCCAGCGTCATTGGTCTAGGTGGCTTCCAAACTGGTCATGCCTGTGACTTAAGGACTCGCTCCTACTGTGTGTCCAGGTTGCATCGTATCTGAACCCCTCCCTTGCCCCTCATGCTCAGGTAATTAGTAATCCTGTTGATTTACTCACGTCCTCGCACTTTTCTAGTGCAGGGCTTCATTTCCTTTGTTCTAACCTATTACAACACCCGTCAGTGTGGTTCCCGCTACCCAGAAGCCCTTCAGGCCAATCTCCACATACCTAAGTCCTATATAAGCTTCAAGGGTCCCCTTAATACTATCTCCTCCATTATTCCAGCTGAACCCCCAGCTGAAAGTAACCATTCTCCCACTGAACACCAGTAATTTTCCTCTGTGCCTTTCCTGAGGTATTTATCCTTTTTTTTTTTTTAAAGATTTTATTTATTTATAATGGCCAAAGGGGCACCCCAGGAGAACGGAGAAGGGGTCTTGGACTCCCCCAGGGATTGCAACCTGAGCTGAAGGCAGACGCTTAACCGACTGAGCTACCCAGGTGTCCCGTGCCATCCTGTTTATTACCTTGACAGTCTTCTCACATTTTCCTCTGTTCTGAGTGCCTGACAACAAACAGTCCATATCTGGCTAACTTCTATTCATTGAGAATCTTACCTTTTACAAAGCTATTCCTACATACCTTCTCTCCTCCATTCTTCAAGACTTCAGACTCCCATGAGGTCCTCTCTTAACGACTTCCTTGCACACATTCCCATCACTACATATATCCCACTTGTTATAATTACCTGCCTAGAAATCTGTCACTGGGCTCTTTGATGATACGCTTCTGTCTTTGGATACCTAAGGCTCAGTGCAGTGCCTGTACATAATACCTTACATAATAGGTGCTCAGTGATGTTTTGGTGAATGAATGAAATGTTAATACAATATTGTATGAATACAAGCTATCTAAACAGTGGCAATCAAACATAACTTTTATTACTGGGAACAAGTGAATATTGATAAAACTAATCTAAAATAACTAGAAAGCAGGGAACATTAATATGCCTCAAACCAGCTTCACTGGGGTTACTGGAGTGTAAGGTATGTGTGGTAGTGGCAGGTGGATGGGGAGAGCTGAGACTGGAAAGGTAGACACAGGCCAGGTAGTGGTCACCAAAGGATTCCAAACAGGAAGGAACATGGCAGGTTTGCATTTTATTCCCTTTGATCTGTTATCTGTTTGGAAGGTGAGTCTAAAGGGGAAAACTAAAAGCAGACAGATCCATTGGGTGATGATGCCACCAGCATTAAGGCCAGAAATGAGGAATGCCTGAATTACAGTAGTGATGGTGGAGAAGAGAAAGGAAGTGGTTTTGAGAAATATTTAGGGGTAAAATTGATGAGAATTGTTCATTTCGGAAGTGAAGTGTGTGTGTACGCATGTATTTATGTATTATTTTTCTTTTGAGTTATCTATTGGTTGGGGAAACATTTGCTTTTACCATTGATATGACCCTGTTGCATCAAGCACTTGGTGATGGCTCAGTAGCTCAGCAAATGGCATCAGTCATCCTCCTGATGCAACACATCACACAACTGTTCATTTAGGCCAGAGTGAGCATTCGAAGACAAAGAAATAGGGGCACCAGGGTGGCTCAGTTGGTTAAGTGTCCAACTAGCTCAGGTCACGATCTCACGGGTTGTGAGATGGAGCCCTATGTAGGCTCCATGCTCATCGGGGAGTCTGCTTGGGATTCTCTCCCTCTGCCCCTCCCCCCACTCACACAGACACGTGCATGTGTTCTCTCTCTCTCAAATAAATAAATCTTAAAAAAAAAAAAAAAAGAAAGGGGCGCCTGGGTGGCTCAGTTGGTTAAGCGACTGCCCTCGGCTCAGGTCATGATCCTGGAGTCCCGGGATCGAGTCCCACATCGGGCTCCCTGCTCAGTGGGGAGTCTGCCTCTCCCTCTGACCCTCTTCCCTCTCGTGCTCTCTATCTCTCATTCTCTCTCTCAAAGAAATAAATAAAATCTTTAAAAAAAAAAAGAAAAAAGGCAGAGACAAAGAACCAATAGCAAGCATGCAAGGGTAGTAATGACTCTTACCCAAAATAAACTACCAGAATAAGCAATAATGTAAGGAATTACAAGTCATCATCGCTATTGTTAATTTAGATGTTAACTGTATGGGATGGGTTGCCAACCCAAATTACCTTGCAAGCTGGTGGGTTTCTTCTTTGAATCCTTGGACTAATGAAGTCAGGAGTTGGGGTGTGGATAAGAACGACAGCCTATGAGAAGTACTGAAGTACCTTGAATCACCACTTAACAAATCACTGGGGATGATTTTAGGTTTCATTTCCTCAATGTGATTTTCTAATATGAACTAAATTTCCTTTATCCAACCTGACCTAAACAGAACTAGAACATTCTTCAAAGTACCACATACATGAAGAAACTCTCACTTTGGCATTTATTTTGAGAGTAACTAAAAGTATTGACTCAAGACATGTAATATATGTGGACAAGGGGTCTGTGTGGGGCTGAGGATGCTGCTAAGTTTATTTTTTGATGCTACTTTTGTACTTATATTGAAATAAATCAGAATGTTTTTGGGTCCAAAACAGGTATTATTACTGTGGAAATACTAAAACAATAGGAGGTATATAAAGTAATAAAAAAGGACTATGGGACCAGCCCTAACCATAATCTAAATAATGGGAAATACAATAAAACAAATGAACTGAAAACACTGAAAATACTCAACAGCATTTCAATTGAAAGAGGCAAGTATTACATTTTCTAAAATGATGTGAGCTTTTTCCTGATTCAGATACTAATGCAAGCACAGCATTTTCTTCTTTGTATGTATGGGAAAGCCAGCCCTTTCGAGAGTTAGAATAGCTTTCAAGACTCCTGATTTAAATTTCAAACTCTTGATCATAGCTGGGGAGCAAAGGTTTTTATCTTGGAATTGGAAATTGAGTTCTTTAGCTCTATACCAAGTGATAATATTAAGCATTTTGTTGTATCCACCATGCAAGCCAAGTTCCCCACTGTGCCTTCAAAGCCACAGTGAATGAACCATATTTGGATTTGCTTATCAGGAAGAGACATTTAGAAAGACAATGCACTTGTCCTGCAAGACTGAGACTCCTGATGCTTTTAGATAGGCCTGTGGAGAGCTGCAAAATGGGCCCTAAAATCAGGCTGACATGGTCTCTTAACAAGCTTCAGTCTGCTCTGTGGGCTCAGCGAGTCTGTGGTGTCCCCCACAGGGCTGCTGATGGCAGCCATCATAATTAGAACACATGAATCAAAAACACCAGGTGAAGATTTTGCCTTAGAAGAAAGAAAAGGCAGATGGAGGGAATTACCATGCCCTTTGACTATTAAGCTCTTTGATGCAGCTGGATCTCTGGCCAGCCCCGGCTGCATGAATGAGTCTGCAGGGCAGTTTACAGAGTCTCGCCCTTCCTACATCCAAGCTTCAAAGTGGCAAAGGGAGCAGAAAATCTCTTCCTTGTCACTTCATTGACAGAAGTAAAACCTCAGCTTTTCTCTCAACATTTGGTAAAACAGGTAACACTGTCTTCTCTTTTTTTAATGTGGACAATGACTTGGCAATCTTTTTACAGGAACAAAACCTCTATAACTTTAAGGGATATGACCTTGAAAGAGATTTGCTGAACTTTAATATGACTGGATTTTTTCCAACCTTTATGGGCTCTTGATTTTAAAATCTGCCTAACAAAAGCTCTGCCAGGAAAGCTGTTATTATAAAGATGCTTCTCAATAGGGAGAAGTGGGTTAATTGCATGCTCTCCAGTAAAATAAAGAAGGGTTTTGAAAACAAGTGCAAAATTGACAAAATGTACCGCGTTGCTCTTATGGAAAAGAAAAAAAAAAAAAAAGAAGAAGGGAGAAACATTTGAAATGGCAAAATGTCTGATATGAATAGATGCTATAAAACTTGTTGGAAAAGGCTATAAGGGTTTCAGATTTCTCACAAACAATTGCCCATCTGACCTTAATAGGAATAAAGAAATCCATTAGCAATCAAATTTTCAAACATAATTGTAGACTAAAAAATATTTTTTTTCCTCTATCAATTTATGTTGACGGGATCTAGTTTAATACCACAATCTAGACCTATTTATGTCTTTATCTTCTTTTCCACTGTTATGCTCTTGAGATTTAGTAAACATAACTCACAATGACGAGCTTACCAGTAAATTGTGAATTTGTTGGTAGGATTTCCTTTTGGCATTCTGTGACTTCTATGGCAATTTAAGTTCCTTTTTTTTTTTTTTGGCCAAAATAAAAGCTCCAAAATACAGCAGGATTTTTTTGTTTCCCTATTTATAAGCAGTTGTAATGGTTTTCTTCTAATAAGGTTAATCTTTAGGGTATTCCCTTGATCTTAACAATTTTAAGAGAAAAATCACATGAGACTATATAGCTCAAATGATAACTTCACAATATAATAAAGAGAAAGATTTTCAGATTATTTTGATAGTAAAGTTTTATATTTGAATGTGTTTAATATATTTGAGCCGAAATTCAGTGGGCAACACTGCCCAGAAACACTGTTATCATATAGATTAATAGAGATCTTTACTAAATCCATCGAAGAAATTACAGAGGAAATTGCATTTCTGTCCACATGTCCCAAGAGTGGCCATCCCTGGAGGACACGTGCCTTAATTTTGCCTATTAAGTAAATGAATATTCTCGAGAATCCACAGAGTCAAGCAAAAACACAACAGTGCCCACTGCCTACTTTTATTTTAGTATTAGTCGGACTAGACATTTCTCTGATTTGAGATTCATTTGGAAGCCATTAACTATTTTATATTAGATATAATAAGGGTCTCTAGTGCATGGACCACATTTGCCTACATCAGTTGTTTAAGGCTTAATTGAGTAAAATTGCATTCACACTCACCATAGCTCCCAATGATAACCAAGTCCTTAGTGCTCAATGCTATTTCTACTCTCCTTTCCTACAATGTATCAGGCAGGTGAAGAATTAGAGGTAAAAGGTAGGCCAAGACCACTAACTGCTTTTATTTTTATTTTCCTTTTCTGAGATTTATGTTTGAGCATCAACATGGCCAGAACTCACATTAAAATAGTTCACATGATGTTTACAGATAACTCCCCGGATGCCCGACTTGATATCCATGTTTCACTTTTAAAAATCATGATTTGTATTATTTATGGTTTGTAATTCAATTTCTGCTATTATAAGCAAATCAAAGGAGGGTAGAAACTTCAAAAAAATATTTTAAATTTCCATTATTTCATTAAGTGGGAAAATTCTGACACATTTGAAAGGATTTGTAAAAGGTATCTTGTAAATGTGGCAATATAAACGACAAAGACCCAGGCATAAAGAGAGCAGAAGCATGAGGGGCTGAGAGAGGCCCATGTTTCTTATGAACAACTATGCTGGAAACATCGTTCCTTTATTTATTTTCTAGTTTTTCGGTTTTTTTTTTAAGATTTTGTTTGTTTGAAAGAGGGAGAATGTGAGCAGGGGTGGGGGAAGGGGCAGAGGGAGAAGCAGGCTCCCCGTTGGGCAGGGAGCCCAACATGGGGCTCGATCCTAGGACCCTGGGATCATGACCTGAGCCCAAGGCAGACGCTTAACCAACTGAGCCACCCAGGTGTCCCAGCACGGTTCTTTTATTCAAGCTAATTTGCCCACTTTGCAGCTTATCTCACTTATCAAGCTCCTAAGCTTTAACAACTCTGCCCAAGGAAACTGGAACCCTTCCTCCTTAGGCTTTTCAGTATATTCTGGACATGCTTCCACTAACACATTGATCATGTGGCCACACACTTATCTTGTAATCATTGTGTCCACAACTAAACTGTTAGCTGCTAGAGGACAACAGCCAGGTTTTATTCATCTTTGACCCCCAGGTGTGAGTAAATGATCTGACACAGAGTAAGTAAGAAAGGGTCACTAAGTATCACTAGAAATGCCCACTGAGGAATATTCTCCATGACCACTGAAGATGGCTTCCATTTCCCCACTCTATGAGCACAGAGTAAGAAAAATACAGTTCAGTCTAGGACCACTTCTTGGTATTGGAAGCCTCTGCATGTTTTATTGTTCTTGCCTAAAAAATGCTAGGAATGAACTAACTCAGAAAACCTTATTCTCCTGAGCCTAGACTGAAATGTCTGTGATGGGATGGATGAGCTTCCTTCGAATAGATTCACTTCTCTATTAAGAAATTGCTTGTTTCTTTCTACTCATAAGCAGTCCATCTTCTATTTCTCCTTTCTCTCCTATCATTGAAGACGGGAGTCATACTTTGTAACTTTCATAGTCTTGGCTTTAACCATGAGGGAAACTTAAGAAGTAATGCTAACTGATAGTATGTACAATGCAATGACTTACTGTTAGAGTTTACATCTATAAAGCACCACACTGAAGACATTACCTTGAAGATAGCAACTTTCCCTTTAATGCTTAGCAAATCAAATTGTCTTCCATACGTGGAATAAAGTGAGATGTTTCATAAAGCACCTGGCCAGCATTCTAACAGTCTGCAGACCTTGCCTGTGCACCTAAACACCAGAATTAATGACAGTTGGACTTTGCCAGAGGTGGACCTGGTACCTTCACTCTGCTATGGGCTAAACAGATATGATATGATCAAAATTAAAAGATCAGAGGCAGTTTCTGCATGGTACCAAGAAAGCGCAGTGAGGCAGGGGTGATGATAGAACCAGATGGCATCAGTTTTGATCCTAGCTCCTCCCCTTATTAACTGGGTTTCCTCAGGCAAATTCCCATTCATCAAGTTGGGGTATTAATAGTCACTGATTTCATCAGGCTGTTGTGATGGTTAAATAAGGACATGCGTGTAAAGTGCTTGGATCAGTGCTTGGCATCCAGCAAATGCTCTTTAAGTGGTTCCCTTCATAGTGAGGAGGAAAATAAAAGATTTACCATTCATGAAGCTCTTAAGCTCCAACACAGTGCTGTGTATACTTAGCATACATTGTTTATAATAATCACCCAGGGTCAGAAGAGGATGTGGGGATGATCAGGATTCAGATTTGGATCTACATTACTCCCTCATCTGGTCTTTCTTTAATTGAAAGGGGACATGACAGCTTCCTGTGTGGCAGAGGTAACTTATTTTTTAGAACACTCCTCAATACGTAGAAAGCCCTTTTTGGTCGATGGAAAGGTGAGGGCAGATTCATCTGTGTGCAGTTTTGTGATAATTTATGGTTGTCAAAAGTACGCGGGCTACTGGTACCATGTAACTTTGCGAGGCAGGCCACATTTGTGCAGGTAACTAAAGTTTTTGAAGTACCAGAGTAATAATTACTATCAGATTTTTTTTTTTTCTTTGAGACAGGGGATTTCTCTGAGAATTCAACTGGTGTACCATTGTCCCCCTCATGCTTCTCATGGTTTGGCATAAGTATGGAATCACAAAAATGACATAAGAATATCAGTTAGAGTTTTTCTTTTTTCTTTCCTTTCTTAATAACTACCATTCCATATGGTTTGACATAAGTATGGGGTCACAAAGTGGCGAAAGGATATCAGGTATAGTTTTATTCCTTATACCGAGGAGAGCCTCATACCTTTCATGACACTGGTTTATATCCAGACATTGTTTCATTTATGTATGATAACACTTAAGTCATACTCGTTAAGGTCAATTGTTCCCCCACTCCGACAATAAGATGCTGGAAGACCATTCCAGAGACAGAACATGTGTGTGACATGTGCATCTATTTGTACATATTCATTATGATAATATATGTCAACTCAAGATCACATTTAAACCAAGTTTTGGGGCACCTGGGTGGCTCAGTCGGTTAAATGTCTGCGTTCTCAGGTTATGATCCCAGGGTCCTGGGATGGAGCTTGGCATCGGGCTCCCTGCTCAGTGGGGAGTCTGCTTCTCCCCCTGTCCCGCCCCACTCCTTCTCTCTCTCTCTCTCATTCTCTCTGTCTGAAATAAATAAATAAAATCTTAAAAAAAATAAATAAACCAAATTTTTTAGGTATGCCACAGTCGGCTTACTTCTTGCTGGACCTGAACAAAGCCCAGTGGAACATTAGGAGACAATTTGAAAGTACCACTCACCTGCTGGTGTAGTCCGGGTCTGACCTTGACTGCTGGACCCACCGCAGGGTTGCTGTAACATGCTTTCTGGGTTCATTTATTAAGCTTTCTAAAATGCTTCCTTTAGCTTCAGATAAACTAACATATATTATCATCTGCCCACAGATTTGCTTATTATTGTTTTCCTGGCTTTTTGCATACTATTCAGAATATTCTCTCAGGGCTCCCACTTCATGTGTACCACCTAATTCAATGTTCAGCTCAGAACTTACCTCTCCTTTTAAGTGTTTTCTGACTAATTCCTCTTAACTTTTGTCATTCACCACTTGGGCACATCTCCTCTGCATTTCCATACTTATTTTATGCTTTATCATGAAATACTATGAATACATTTATTTGTACTTTCATTAAATTACTTCAGGTGTGCATGTCATTTTTCCAAACACCAGTCTCTAAAGGCCGGATGATGTCTTTCAAGTCTATCTTAAAATAATTTATCTCCCATACCTTAAATCCCATTATGATACTCCTTACACACGCAGCAGTGTTAGTTGAATAAACTTAAAAATGGCTATGGGGCAACAGAGTATATGTACTTTCTAATCATGGATTATCACAATGGGGTGATTGTGATCTTGGCCAAATAATAAAGCCCTCATGAGAAACTAGCAGGAAATGATTATCTAAAATAAGGACAGGGAAAAATCCTCCCCATTAGAAAAAGGAAGAAGAAGTAGAAGTAGAAGAAGTAGAAGAAGAAGAAGAAGAAGAAGAAGAAGGAGGAGGAGGAGGAGGAGGAGGAGGAGGAGGAGGAGGAGAAAGAAACTTTTTTTTGAGATATTGAAAATTCAAAAAACAATGAATTTGATGCCCAGGAATCCACAGCAGGAAATCACGGGAAGAGAAAAAACATAAATTGGACAGCTTTCTAATTCATTTGATGAGTCTAGAATAACTACAAAACAAAAACACAACAGAGAGAAAAACAAACCTGAAAACTATTTGCCAATGTCACTTGTGAATAAAAGGTAGAGAAACTATGAATAAAATATTAACAAATCTAATTTAACAATATACTGAAGAAAATGTGATTAAATAGGTCTTATTGAGGGAATGCAGTAAATATGCATATTAAGGCATTTTATTAATATAACATATTGAGGAGTACAGAGACAGAAATCACATGATTATTTTCATAGATACTGAAAAAAAAAAACCTTTGATAAAACTCACCACTCATTTCTGATTAAAATAAAAACAAAAACTCTGTAAACATAAAGAAGCATTCCTTAAGTGATAAAGGGCATGTTTCAGGAAATAACAGTTCACTTAGTGGTAAAATAATAGAATCATTCCTATTTGAGTAAAAGAATGGCCATTCTTGCAGCCATTAGTTTTTGTTGTTCTGGCTGTCCTTGCCAGAGCAATAGAATAAGAAAAGTAAATTTGAAGTATTAAAATATAATACACAAAATTGCATTTTTGAAAATGCTGTGATTTTACATTTAAGCAATCATCTGAAAAACCATTCGAAAAATAAGAGTTCAAGGAGTGAGCCAAATTCAATTTTATTTATTTATTTATTTTTAAAAAGAATTTATTTATTTACTAGAGAGAGAGAGCACAAGCAGGGGGAGCGGGAGAGGGAGAAGCAGGCTTCCCACAGAGTAGGGACACTTAAACAACTGAGCCACCCAGTCGGTTTTAATATTCTATTTTAATATTCTAATATATTTTAATATATAGATTTTAATTTTATATTAAATTTCATTATTCTAAAATTCAATTTTATTAATGCTAAATTTTAATTTTAATATTCTAAAAATAACAACTGGTTAGAAAATAAATTAGAAACAGGAGATTCATCATAGTAGCAAAAACCGTCACCTCCAGAAATCTAATAATCTAGTAATAATCTTAAAAATTATGCCAGATCGATCTATGCAGGTTTTTTGATTCCAAACATTCTATATTTTCAAGAGATAAATTTTTCACAATTAATCTAAAAGACTGCAATGCTGATAAAATTAAAAAAATAATAGAACACTTGTGAGGGGTGAATAAAGATAAAATGATTCTGAAATGCATATGATGAATAAATAAATAAATGCTGGATGACGACAGCCACATAGAAAAAGTATAATTCAAATGTTGAAGGAAGAAATTCCCTCAGTAGATTTTAAAATGTGTTACAGAGATGCAGTAAGTAGAACAGTATGGTATTGTCCCAGGAACTGATAAAGTACAAAAGAAAACAGAGTAGTCAAAAGAGACAGATTCAAGTGGACATTTGGTATGTGGTTCAATGTCTATTTTAAATTAGGCAGGCAGAACACTTCCCTTCATGATTTAAAAAAAAATTATGCAAGTGTTGAAGATTTAAAGGTGTAGCATAATAAAGTCAGAATTATAATATAAAATTAATTGAAAATATATGCCAAAGAACCAGAATTGATAGAAGAGAGAGTGTAGAACTCCATATTCTGAAGATGCATCCCAGTATGGTGGCTTTGCACCGTGTCCTCTTGGCTAAACTGGAATTATACTTCCCAGAATCCACTTCCCTGTTCTGGTTTCCAATTGGCTAAAAGGGAAAACCGACCATTGGCTAAAAGGGAAAAGTTGGAAGGTGAAAGCGAGAAGGCAGATTTTCCTCTCTAAAGTGCAATCCGGAGAAGCAGTGAGAACAGATGCAAATGTGTTGGTAGGTTCCAGCTTGTCCTTATTCTACCCCAATCCCCTCAGATCTATCTGTTACTCTCCTTTGTAGAGTAGACCCACTCCAGCAACTGGATATGCCTGCCTCGGGGCTGGCTGGTCCTCCAACTGCCCCAGCCTCATTCCTAGAATAACCCCTTCTTCAATGGAACTTCCGGTAGTTCTGCTTCCCTGATTGAACCCTGGACTCTGGCACTCAGGAAAGACATTCTAAGGGCAGACTTTCTGTGAGAAGTTCTTGGATACAAAAGAAAAGGTTAAGGAACAGAGGTAATTTTATTCAGAGAAATGGATGTTGCTTACATGCACCAGATTTCTTTTTACAGTGAGAATAGTGAGCTAACCTTTATGATCCAGCTCAAAGCAAAGATTCTGACGATGTTTTTTCTTGCCTCGCTAAGGATGTCTGAGCAGAGGAAGAAAAGACTTATTTCTGGATGGGATTGTGACTTCCAAGTCAAAACTCTCTAGTGGAGTGGAAACAATGGGATTCTAGGAGAAAGTGGCTGTCCGGTTACGAAAACACCGAGACAAGACAAGGAAATGGGGCAAGGTCAGAGGCATGGCCGAAATGATAGGGGAACTTTTTATTTTTGCTTAGATAAAAAGGTTGATAAGCTTTCCTAGTCTGAGTCCCTGAAAGGGTGGGCAGACCAAAGGAAGGAAACCTTTCAAGAATAGAATTGTTATAATAAGACCAACACTATATATTTCTTACAGCAAAATCACTAATAATAATGTAAGTGCCAATACATTAGGAAATGTTGATTTAAACTAAGAATAAGAAATAAGGATGCATTAGATTGGACACTATCTTTTCCTGCATTGAGGCCCTGTGGTTTTTAGCAAATCACTAAATTTCTTGGAGACTCACATTCTGCATCTGTAAGCAAGGAGGGTAATGTCTATGTAGTAGAAATTTCATCAGCATTGAGTTAGGTAGTTTATGTGAAAACAAGCATTATTAAAGAAAACATTATGCTAAATAGGGCATGCAAGTTGTAAGAAGATAGATTTTTTCCATGGGTTTATTATCTGTTTCAATGGAAAGAAAAAATGAAATGTACTTCTCAAAATAGTACCTGAAATCAAATAAAAGTAATGTATGTTGTTGAAGAAATGCATTTTTTTTTCTCCCTGCTTTCTCTCTCTCTTTTGGTTTGGCTCCTGTGCAGAGAAGGATTACTTTAGAGAGAGCTTAGTTCCAGCATAAGTGAAGAGAAAGTAAAAGGGAGTTTAACTGTATGGCCTTCTAAGCCAATTCTCCTGTCCCAAATGAGCTGTGTTTTAGGGTATGGAGACAATTTGCTAGGGAGATTATGCATGAGCTACTTGTAGTCTCTTAGGGACCAAGGGGAACAACAGAGATGCTAGATAGGACAGAATGGAGCCACTGTCATGTTTTCCAAAGTGGGAAGAAGAAGGATTTCACAAATTATAGATGTCAATTTGATATAAATCATCCAAAAACTTCCATATGGTATTATTAGAGTATATTCAGTGATTTCTAAGAAATCAGAGCAATTAGTAATAGGAATCAGCACATGTTTATCCAAAATAACTATGGAGTTACTAAATGTAGAAAGTAGTCAATTTTTAAAGATTTATTTATTTTATTTTAGAGAGGGGGGTGGGGGAAAGAGAGAGAGAGAGAGAGTGCATGAGCACGGGGTGGGGCAGAGGGAGAGAGAGAGAGAGAGAGAGAATCCCAAGCAGATTCCCCACTGAACCCGACATGGGGCTCCATCCCAGGATCCTGAGATCACAACCCGAGCCAGAAAGAAGAGTCACTTAACTGACTGAGCCACTAAGGCCCCCAAACTAGTCAATTTTTAAAAATCAAGATACCTGGGGAAGCCTTACAAAGCAATCTTGGTGACAACATGGAGGAAATGTAGGCTGGGTAACAAAATGGTGAAGGTGAACTTGTAATTGTGCAAATTACCAAACTCCAAAACAGGATTGAATGATGGTTCTGTATCCCCTTGTAAAGAGGAATCCGCAGCAGATTCATGGCCTTTGTCTTCGGCTTATCAATACATGGTTAGAAACCATAGTTAATATGCTTATTCAATTTCCCCATATTGTTAAGTCAAATTAATACATGGCCAATTCACAAATTATAGAAAAATATATCAACTTTCTGAGATTTGGGGGCTGTAACCAATGAAATAAAATCTAATTGGAATACCTATAAAATCCTCTACTTGAAGACAAGAAACCCACTCCAACACAAAACTAGACCCATCATCTATAAAGCAACAAAAAATCAACCACAGAAGCAACTGTATAGAGTAAGGCAGGGGAAACCGTTCCTAAAAATAATTTTAATAGAGTTTTGGTGGAGAAAAATTCAAAGTTAAGAGTTTAGTCTCAATATCCTAAAACCTTGTGATCTAGAACAGAAGGTAATTTAAATTTGTGAGGTCTCTTGTATAGCACGTCTACGTGAGAAACTTGGACCAGACGGCCTTTAAGGTATATCTAAAGTCTCAGTTCTATAAATTTATAAGTAGTTCTGTCCTAAAGAATAGCTGAAATCCTTGCTATCAACTGTAGCAAATACTAATAGGATTCTGGGATGTAGAAATAGGAGCCTATTTTATAAAGCAACAGCTCTCACTGTACTGTTATTGATTATATCCTTGAGAGTTCCATGACTCCACTAAGTAAAGTGAAATGGATAATTTTGAGTCTATCTGATGTTGAAGCATTAAAGGAAATACTCCTTAGGCTAAGGAGTTTTTGAGGGAAGGCTAAGGAGCTGAGGTTTAACCTGAAGAAGCAAAGTCTGTATCCCACTTCGCAACGATAATCATGTACTCATGTACTCACAGGAAATCACATGGGTGCTGGTGAGCAGATGTTTTTTTTGTGTTAAATGAGAGCAGAACAGGAGAAAAGGATTTAGAGTAATGTGGGAGCGATTTTTTTTTGGCTTCCCTATGTCCCTAAGTATCTTTGAGATAATGAACTATGTTACCAGGGAATGTTGACTAATCTACTTATCTGAAGGTTTCAAGAAAATTTGCAGGGCATTCTCTGCCAGATATAAATGCAGTCCTAGATGACCTCATGATATTTTCTACTGTATAAACATATAATAAGGTGAAAATTCAGGTAACATATGGAATCAAAAGTAGGTCCATCTTGAAAAATAACCGAGATTTGTGGGAGACTGGCTGATGATGCTGTGATCTTATTTGGTTTCTCAAAAATTTTCAGGACATTGATTGTCTAATTCTAGCATCTGAGAAATGGTTTGCTCCCCTAAAGGTCAAAACTGAGTATTTCTTTTTTACATAACTTGAAAAAAACAGGGATTATAATGATAAAATATGTCTCAGTGAACAATACATGGAGTTGCTTCTACATTTTAATTCATATAACACATTAAGAATTTTTTAAAGATCAATGTATTGAATCAGTCACTCTCCTCACATATTTGAGGAAGACGCTAGAGTGATATCACTGATATTTTTTCTTATTATTTCACACAGTTTGAAATGTTTTCTATTTTTATAATTATTATTTTGTACAGCAATATCATAAATTACTTTCTTAGCATAATACCTGTTACACAGTACGTGTTATGCCATTTACATAATTAATGTGATCTTAAGAGAAAATCTCAGTGCCTATGTAAAAATGTCCATTACATTTAATGCTTGGCTATTCTCTCCTGCCTTAAAAAGGACACCCAGTGGATTGGGATGCACATTTAAATTTTAGAAGCATCGTGATAAGGAACTCTTAGTAGAGAAGAGTTGTTTTTCAGTCAAAGCAGGGCTGAGATGCAGAATGTGCCTGCCAGGCATGTCTGAGAAGGCAGGGCTGTAGTCTTCCACAGGAGGGAGGGTTCCATACGTTCCTATCATCGATGCTGGCCCCCTATTATCGTGAATCCCACTTGGAAGCTTCTCATGTACTTAGGATCCACTTTAACCAAGATTGCTAGTGTTCACGGCTTGGGAATCAGTGGCCAAATTATATATATCATACATTATGACATATAAAATATAATAGTTACATTTACAGTTGCATCACATGTTACATTTTTTTGACTAACGGATCTTCCTGCTCTCCGTCTACCCTCCATTCCCGAAAGATCACTCAAAATACTCTGCGTTTCTCATCTATGTGCCTTACTCTTGTCTTCTCATTTTGGGATTCCTTTCTTCCTTTCTATTTCTGTGGAAATTCTTCACAACTTTAAAGCCACACATTAAAGTATATTGCCCACCACAAAACCTTTCCTAAGCAGAATTAGTCACATCCCACCAGGCATTCCTATAACACGTCGTTCTCTACATTTGCAATGTTTAAGAGCTTTGATGTTCCAGACACAGATTCTTAAATATCAAACATAGACGTCATGTTTTCCCTTCAGTTTATGCTCTGTAAATTTAACAGATGTTTATCAACTCAATAATTATGATTATTCTCTTCCAGAATAGGGTATAGTAGATGATCAGATAAGTAATAGTAATATCCAACTCCTCCCATAATTATGTCTGTGAATAACAGTGCACTTTGATTATATCTCATTGCCAAAACTACTGATGATGGGGAAAAATCCAATGAATTAGATATTAGAAGCTTTACAGGAATGATCTGAACCAATTCAACTATTTATATCTGGATATGAATATACCTAGTAGGTTTATGTAGGTATTTAACATTTTAATCCATTGGTGAATTATCAGATTTTAGACTCAAAATGTTTTAATAATCATTACAAATAATTTTTATTAAATGCTAACTATAGTCTAAATGCTTAACAGTCTTCATGATTTAACTCCATGAGGGAGAAACTATTATTATTTTCATTGTGCAGACGATGGCATGAAGGTTTAGAGATGTGATGTGCCCAGGGTCACACACTAAAGCAAGTGGCTTAGCCAAGATAAAACAAACTGTGTGATTCTAATGTCTAAATTTTAAACACCACAATCTCTTCATTGTATGTGTAAACTGAAACCTGAAGGATTTAATATCAAAGGTTATATAAATTTGTTTAGTGATGGACTAAGGCTTAATTTATGTTACATGACTATAAGCCCTATGCTTTTTCCAGGGGATTCTTCACAAGGGTTGAGCTAGATTGTTTGCATTAATATCTTTTAAAGATAATGAGTAAAGCTGACTTAAATGAGCTCCTTAAAATGGTGGCTACTCTATGAAATCCAAACTATTATCAATTTCATAATGAAATTCACATATCAAAAAGCTTAGATAAGCACCCCTTGCTAAAAGAGGAGAAAGCACTTGAAAACATGAACTAAGTTATAATGAAGGTCATTTTCTTGAAAGCTTTCAAACATTCACAACAAAACAAAATTTCTAAGTCATGATTCAAAAAAAGGAAAGACATGGAGATAAAGCAAATGAGAGGGATGGGAAGATGGGTCTCATCTTCTCTAGACATTTTATGTTTTCATGTTGTTCTTATGTTTTAATTGCCCATGAGCTTGTGAAAACATCTATGCCCATACATATTTTATGTCTCCTGCTATCACATCATAATAAATCATATGATATGTGTCTTTGATAGGAATGTAACCAATGTAATAAAACTACACTTATGAGTAACTTTTGGTTTGATGGAAAAAAGACATAGTGTTTTCTACTATAAATTGCTAGTGATATTGCAACATATTGAAACATTCAAGTGAGGTTAAAAAAAAAAACACTAAAAATTCTATGGTAAATATGGCATTTAATTTACCTAGCGTTGGGTGCCTGGGTGGCTCAGTTGGTTAAGCGACTGCCTTCAGCTCAGGTCATGATCCTGGAGTCCTGGGATCGAGTCCCACATCAGGATCCCTGCTCAGCAGGGAGTCTGCTTCTCCCTCTGACCCTCTTCCCTCTCGTGCTATCTCTCATTCTCTCTCTCTCAAATAAATAAATAAAATCTTAAAAAAAAACAGTTGGTTAATTTACCTAGTGTTTGGTACATCCTTCTTACTGCTAAAGTATTACATTTTTACCTTTAAAGAATCAGAAATATTTTTCTACAAAAACTAATGAGTAAAGAGTCTGAATATTTTAGATAGGATTGTTTTAACACATAATAATTAAAACTGTAAAGCAGAGTTTCTCAACTTCAGCACTATTGACGTTTTGGATGGATAATTTAATGTGAGGAGCTGTTTGTGAATTGTAGGATATTTAGCATCATTTCTGGTCTCTACTCGACAGATTCAGTAGCACACAAAAAACACCTACCCCAGTTGTGACAATCAAAAGTGTCTCCAGACACTGGGAATGTCTCCTGGGGCACAAATTTTCCCCTTGTTGAGATCTGCTTTAAAGTGATAGCCTACAAGATCAAATAATTGCACTTTATGTTCTCTGTCCAAAACTCTGTTAAATAATCTTCAAAGTGACTAGTTTTTTTGATATTCAAGTCTGCAGGTCAAGGGACCAAAGATTAAATTAACTTTTCCAGAGTTTCCAACTGAATGAGCATTTGTCGTCTACATTTAGGATGACATTATTTGTCAATATGCATTAATGTAAATTTATAATCCATTACAGATATAGATTTTTCTTAAATCTGAGGATGCCTAACCATCCTCATAAATACCTTCATATGCACTTATTTCTCTTAATCTTTTTTTTTAAGATTTTATTTCTTTATTTGACAGAGAGAGAGAGAGCACAAGCAGGGGGAGCAGCAGAGGGAGAGGGAGAAGCAGGCTCCCCGCTGAGCAGGGATCCCGACATGGGGCTCGATCCCAGGACCCTGGGATCATGACCTGAGCTGAAGGCAGCCGTTTAACCAACTGAGCCACCCAGGTGCCCCTCTCTTAATCTTTTTAATTAGGTCAATATGACTTTCTCTTTCTCATCTAAATTGATAGGCTATATAAAATATGACCTGAAGATAAGATTTGAATTAGCCAAAAAAAAAAAAAAATCATAATTTCTCTGAAAAATAAACACCTATCTTGGGGTTTCTCAAAAGTATCCTGTCTCAGGATTTCCTGCGATGCCTGTTAATAGTATGGATTATTGGTCTCCTCCTCCGGTCTACTGAGTGACACTCTCTGGAACAAGATCCAGAGTTCGGGATTTTCCAGCATTAGCTCTCTGTTCTCTGGTACCACACCAGTAAACAGCCTATCTTTGTTCACTGCAAAAGCTTGGCATCAGTTTTTATTGGGTTGCTGGGCATGGGTAGATGAACTCTCATTTGGTTCACTTACATAAGGCTACGCTTTTGTCAGGTAACATTTGAACTAAAAGTCTATTGATCTGCTTAAGCTCCCCAATGGACAGTAACGTAATTGCTTGTCTATGAAAATTTATGCAATTGACTTACATTAGACCAATAATTACCTTTTATTTAAAAATACTCATTTGAAAATTCGAAGAAACTAAGAATGCCAAGTTCCAATATTCGTAGTTTCTCTTTCCATGTCACATTTCCAATTTTAAGTTATTTCAGATAATCATGCACCAAACTTGATTTTGCTAACTATAATTTTAATGTTTATGTAAAATTTTTAAAAGACATATTTTAATGTGTGGGTGGTTCCATTTATCTCTCTTAAGTAAAAGAGCAAGATGACAATTACTGTCTCACACCAAAACCCAACAGCTTCTAGGTGGCTCTGAGGAAGAGTAAGAGAGGGAGCTTTTTCCACTTTTTCATCTTTAATCCAAGTTTAGAAAAATGTATCCTTGTGTACCACAGTAATTTGTAAAAACCCAGATAGCTTACATAGTCTTTTTGCTAAGACTGGTGAAAATAATAAAAGGGAGAGAATAAATTTTAATCCAGTAAGGGCAGGCACAAAACTAAAGTCAAGAATATGGACAGACTATATAATATGACAGACTATAGAATATAATATAACCTATACAGTGTTCCAATACTATTTCCCACCTGAGTCACCATACTCATTTTAGTCTTTGTTCTACAATTAAATGTATTAACTGAACATAATAAAAAATGTTAAAAAAATAAAAATAAATAAATGTCCGTTATCAATTTTTTGTTCATGTTTCCCCAGTTATTTCTTGGTTGTAGGAAACCTATCTTCAAGTAGTTTGTAAGGAAGGGTTAATGAGTATAGTATTCTCTAAGTTCTTATAATTTAAAACTGCTTTTCTATAGTCTAGAAAAAATACAGAAATTAATATTCTTGAAAGTTTGCCTTGATATAAAATCCTTTTTCATACTTTGAATTACTTGAAAATTTTGCTCTTGAGAGGTGTGGTGCTATCTGAATATTTGTATCCTTATGAATTTGATTTTTTTTTTTCCTGGATATTCTGGAGATTTTTTTTTTTTTTCATCTTTAAAGTCTAGAATGCTAGAATATGTTTTGGAGTTGATTGATTCATGGCAGTTTTCCCAAGAATACATGGTGAGGCCTTTCAATCTAGTAGGGTTCAGGTTTCTTTAATTTCCAGGGATGTTTTCTTAGACTGTAGTTATAAATATCATCTCTGTTCCACTATTATATTTTTCTTATTCAGCTCCTTCAATTATATGTATATTGGACTTCTTTTCCTACCTTCCACTTCAGTTACTTTGTCTCTTGTGCTCTCTCTCTCTCTTTTTTTTCTTTTGTTTTTTCTTTTTTCAGCTTAATTTTATTGGTTATTTTCCTGACTACCTTTGATGTCCTTTATTAGATTCTCATTTGGATATCTCCTCCCTAAGGCCACCTAATAAATTATTCCTTATTTTTAAGATTTTTTAAAATATATTTCCTGAATTTAATCAACTTTCATTGCATTTTTTTCTATTTCTAGTTTTAATTTCTGAGTTTCTGATTCCACTTTTAAAAGTACCTCCAAATTCTTGTGTGAGGATCTTAAATTCAAGTTGAAGTGTTGTCTCTTCTGCTTTGTGGTTGCTTTTTATTAGCTGTATTATTTTGATTCACATCATCTATTTTCTCTGTATGTGTCTTGCAGGGTAGTCTACTTTTTTTTTTTTTCTTTCTTTGAATACCTGTGTATCTCGTGGCAGGGTTCCTAGTTCAAGGGCATCCTCTTCTGTCAGTTTAGTGATTGTTTGGTTTTTTTCTTTTCATTTATGTTTCTGAGGAATCGTTCGTCCCCCTTTGAATTCTGTCATTCCCATTCTTCTGAAGGACACTACTCCTGTTCCTATTCATTTCCTGTTGTCTAAGAAGAAATACATATTCAAGGTTTGTAGTTCTGCTCTGCTGACTCTTGAGCCTCTTCTTATAACTACTGCTGTTGTGAACTACCCCATTCCAGACCTGTGTTTACTATTTTGGCAACTAGTATTGGACTTTCTGGAGAGTGATCTCATTTGTCCTGCTTCTCTTTCCAGTTGAATCATTTAAGTGCTCCCCCGTTCTCCATATCCACTGGCTTGTAGCAATGGCAGAAGCTCTGTTGGAATTTGGTACTTACTTCTGTCTAGCTCCCCCTAATTTCTCTTCTTTTCTTTTTTCTCTTCTCTTCTTTTCTTTTCTTTTTTCTCTTCTCTTCTCTTCTCTTCTCTTCTCTTCTCTTCTCTTCTCTTTTTTCTTTCTTCTTTCCCTCTCTCTCTCTCACTCTGTTTTAAAAGAGGATTTATGGAGATCCAGGCAGCTGCTCATATCCTCCAGAGGAGCAGCGTTTCATGAGGAACTAGGATAATCCCTGAAGTCCAGGCATGGTGGCACATCTGGTGGTAAAAAATGAGGGGTCTCCGGCAGGGGAAGAAACTTAAAAGCACCAATTTATTTATGCACATTGGCCCCTCCTACCAGGATTCTATTTCCCACGCTTCTTTCTAATATCAACTAGGTGGGTCAATCTTATTTCAGAAGGAAAACTAGCCTTTTTACAAAGTCTTCCTGCCCTCCTCTTCTTCCTGCAGATCTGCATTTTTTTCCCCAGTTGTCCTCTTAATTTAACACTTTATAAATCCCAAACCCACATATATACACAAAACTACATTAGTTCATCCTCTACACTGTACCATGTCTTTAAGTGATGGCAAATAATAACAGAGACAAAATATAAACAACAACAGCATATATTTTCCTTTCTAAACCCTTTCCCTCTAAGACTGCAGCTGTACTTCATTTTGGCAGTGATGTTTAGGGGTTTAATCTGAACATAATTTCACATCCTCTGCAGTATAAGTGTCTATCTATTGTGTCTCATTTATGTTTCTCAATTCTTACTGATGAGAGAAGGAAAGCTTAACAGTATATTATGATGACTTGACTGGAGAGGAGATAGTTTTTCCCCAAAGTCATTGAAAACAGTTTGCTTCTTCTTGAATCAACATTTGTGAAGTCGTCTTAAATAATGTTATTCTATGTGTAGCTACCTATTGAGTTTTTCTTTTTCTGTCATTCAAGGAGCCAGAGATTCATGAAAGACTGTTCTTGTAATCATTAATATCAACGAAGTAATTTTATGAATGCTTATTTTCTTTTGAATGAGCAACAAAGAAATGGTTTTATAAAGTAAGAAATAATCCCATATTTTTCATTATCATACTTAAAGAACTTTACATCATAGATCCTGTTTTTTATGTTTATATGTGTCAACTCTACACATAAATAAATACTAACCACTTCCCAAGAGATCAAACCTCATAATCAAATAAAAAAGCAAAAGTAAAGAAAAAGTGAAGGACAGTATTATATGATAAAATAAAAGTTTGTGGATCAGGGGGATACAAAGCTCAGACAGTCTTTCTGAATCAAACGGGACAGGATAAATTTTAAAAATTGCTCATTCTGTTTTTCCTCAAAAAGAAAGACCTAAGCAAATTTAACTTGGCAAATCACTCTTAAGAAGCGTGATGATTGCTTGCTGGAGTGGTGGGGGGTGGGAGGGATGGGGTGGCTGGTGATAGAAATTGGGGAGGGTATGTGCTATGGTGAGCGCTGTGAAGTGTGTAAGACTGATGAATCACAGACCTGTACCTCTGAAACAAATAATGCAACATATGTTAAAAAGAAGAAGAAGAAGAAGAAGAAGAAGAAGAAGAAGATAGCAGGAAGGGAAAAATGAAGGGGGGGAAATCGGAGGGGGAGATGAACCATGACCGACTATGGACTCTGAGAAACAAACCGAGGGTTCTGGCGGGGGGAGGGGAAGGATGGGTTAGCCTGGTGATGGGTATTAAAGAGGGCACATATTGTACGTAAACAATGGATCATGGAACACTGCATGAACAACTCATGATGTAACGTATGGTGATTAAGATAACATAATAAAATTTAAAAAATAAATTAATTTTAAAAAAGTGATGATTCTGGGTCATGTCCAAAAGTCACATACTTACACTCATTCTCTAATAATTCATAAGAATTGTAGATAAATATGAAATAACCATCTGCCCATGGTTTAGTTGCTGTACAATAATTCTTAAAATTAAGTAGAGAAAATAAATTACAGTGATTTACCAGCCACATGCCCACAGAATGACCAGATAAAGTATCAACTCTAAAATAACTACACAAAGCTTAGCCATTCAGAAATTAATGGTCTTCTTTGGTTGTTGTTAAATGAAACCACTGAAAACGCTATTGCCTACAATCTCATGATAGGATATTTTGTGTCCCTAAGTCATACTTTTAAAAAGGTGGTAACATGCAATTAAGTATAAGCAGGTAAATCAAGGGAATGAACGAAAAGCCTTCGGAGATTACTCATTTTACCATTTTTGCCATCCATCAAGGGGCAGAATTCTGTCTTCTCACGTTTCTCTTTCTTAGTCTATGTTTTATAATTATTAAAACATTTTTAATTTTTTAATGTAATATGAATTTTTTTCTTTTGTAAAAAAAAAAGCTATGACAAATGAAACCTTAATTTGAATTTTCCACATGAAAAATCTTTCTTTTAGAGGAGCAGAATGTTATAATATAGCCCTGAGTCAAATTAAAATTGTTCCACTACATGTACACTGTTCTATAAGCAAGGAAAAAGAATAATAACAATTATTCATTTATATTTTTCAGTTGGACAAATCAGCTCCAGGCAACCAATAAATGCTGGCTCTATAGAAAGTCATAATCAAAATGATCTATAACAGTTCTGCCAATGTGCACGTCAACACACTCTCTGTGTTCATGAACTCTTCCACAATTTAATAAGAGCCCAAATTAAAGTTCCCAAATAAAACATTCCCAGAATAAACAGTAACCTGAGTTCACTAAATAATTTTGACTCTGGTTTTGAATTAATTCGAGAGTTAACGCTAAAAGGGACATGAATCATCTGAGACAGAGGTTGTCAATCTTTTTCTGTAAAGGGCCAGACTGTAAATATTATAGGCTTCACAGGGCACACTGTGTCTGTTTTAAGTACTCAACTCTGAAGGTGTAGCAAACATAGCAGCCATAGGCTATCTAAGTGATAGTGTCCCTTTGTTTAGAGACAATGACACTTGAATTTCATATAATTTTCACAATTCACAAGGTATTATTCTTCCTTTAACTTTTTTCAATCATATAAAAATGTAAAAACAATTCTTAAATCATCAGCTACAAAAAAAAAACAAACAAAAACAAAAAAAACAAAAAAAAAGAGGCGATGGGCCAGATTTGGCTCAAGGACTGGAGTTTGTTGACCCTTATCTAGGAAATTATACCAACTATTTTATGAGCATATGGTAAATATTATGTGGATAATTATGATGACAAAGAAAATGATTAACTGATGGTGACAACTAAGAAAGCGACTGGTGTGAACAGTAGAAACAATCCAATGCATTCGCCATTTATAATACGAAGGTCAAATTTCTTGAGGTCACACTATGATTCCTTTGATAGAAATCTCTTATTTTTTATTATGGTCTTTTAATTCTCCACAGTAGTCCACACTCCTATTTTCATATCACATATAAATGGATGTCATCATTCATAATTATCATCATCCATTTGCCAAGATTTTGCAACAGAAAGTATTCTACATTTGTCATATTTGTTCCACAGGTTTTCAGTTATATTGTTTCCATTTGGTGAATTCTTTTCCACTGAAAGTTGAATACAATTTGATATTGAACATAATTAATTTTCTAAGCTACCATTGTCTCTAATATACATACTGTAAGGCAGAACTATTGGTATCTACCTGTGATTGCACCTGAAATTCCCCCAAGTAATACTACCTTCCCCACCCTAATTCAAATGCAATCAAACTAAAAACTAAGTGAGAACTTGGTATGGCACGTCTAGCTACACCATTCCCCAGCGGCTGTACTCTCTTGGTAGTTGATTTGAGCTGCAAAAGTCACTAGTAAGGAAGTGGTCTTAATGATGGGGTGAACATTTAGATCATTTTGCAGTAGTGACCAGACCAGTTTTGATGCTATGAAGAAAGACACAGAAATTTTTGTCCCTCCCCACTCCTCACCCAGGAACTGGGGAAGCTGGACTTCAGCTGATGTGAAACTCAAGCTCTATCTTTAGTTGGCATAAAACAGAGCTGATCTGGTTGCCTAAGGCAAAATAGTCATCCCAAATCAACTGCTACTATGTTGGAGTCTCAAACCATCCAATTTGGCATCACGTGGAACTTTTCTAATGGAGAGAGGCATTAGTGGAAATGCATTAAACACCAACCACCCCTAAAAACAGTTTGGGGTGGGGGCACCTGGGTGGCTCAGTCGTTAAGCGTCTGCCTTCGGCTCGAGTCATGATCCCAGGGTCCTGGGATCGAGCCCCGCATCAGGCTCCCTGCTCCACGGGAAGCCTGCTTCTCCCTCTCCCACTCCCCCTGCTTGTGTTCCTGCTCTCACTATCTCTCTCTCTGTCAAATAAATAAATAAAATCTTAAAAAAAAGAAAAAACAGTTTGGGGTGTGGAAGGGAAAAGTGGGAGGAAGTCCAGGTGGCAGTATCGTAGCCAATGGGGTTTATCAGAGGCACGATTATTGCTAATTAAATGAATATATGTACACTCTAGACCCTTTGCACCATTCACGTAATCATTCCTGTGTTTATCAGGTACTCTTACCTGCTTGGCAGTGAGGAAGAGACGGTCGAGGACCATGACATCAACGTCTACGACTACCAATCTCAACTCCCTCTGTAGGAAATACCCCCCATTAGACCAGAAGATGTTCACTTTTCACATCACTACAAAATAACCTGGGAGGCATTTTCAACTGCTCTCACAGGATTGTGAGATAAAATGCATAGTGAGCCCTGATACTAACTGGAGGGGCCTGTGTCCCTCAGGTGTGCTGGTAAACAAGAATTTCTCATGAGAGCTTATCATCCAATGACCCCAAGTAGATTAACAAAGTGGCCACTGAAACTTGTCTACTACCAATGAAAAGGAAGATACTAGAGTGAAGAATCACGATATCCTAGAAATATTCTCTTGAACTGATATTTAAGATGATGAGTGACATATTCCAAATGTCAAAATATATTGGACAATTGCATTCATGCTTTAAATTTAAACCCTATGTGTTAGAGAGTCTACTAGGCATTTTAAAGTAGATTACCTCTAATCTTTCCCAAATATAGAAATATAACATATATACCCCATGCTTAGGAATACTTGACAGTAAGTGGCATGTAATTGAAAACATTTTAGTAAATCATACATAGACTGTGAGGATTTTTTCAAGTATAATTGTGAGTGAGGGGTATAATAAAATCATTATAATATGGTTCTGGTATTTAAAAAAACAACTTTTAGATGTGATCTTAGAATGCCATATACATTTTTATTTATTTATTTTTTTTAAAGATTTTATTTATTTGAGAGGGAGAGAATGAGAGATAGAGAGCACGGGAGGGAAGAGGGTCAGAGGGAGAAGCAGACTCCCCACCGAGCAAGGAGCCTGATGCAGGACTCGATCCCGGGACTCCAGGATCATGACCTGAGCCGAAGGCAGTCGCTTAACCAACTGAGCCACCCAGGCACCCGCCATACACATTTTTAGATATTGAACTCCTTGGTAGTGACTAGGAAGCCCCACCTCCTCCTTTGAAGCTATAAAATGACTTCTGGAATTGGACTGATTAAAATTTTTAGGTCACACATCTCACTATCATAACCTTAATGGATCCAACTTAGGAGAAATTAAATTACAAATAATATATACTTACAAAGGTATAAAATTAATTCTGTGTTAATAGTGGGAAATTATCCAATTGAGGTCTATCAAATTCAACATAGATATACCTAAGTGACTAGATTAGTACAAATAAAGGGAATTAGGGACAATATTTAGAAATTTTATTAGCAATTTAAAAATAATAGAATGGGGAGTGAAAACTGTCATGTATTAAGAGGAATAATTGTGGCATATTTAATTGCTAAATTATCTTTAATCTTAGTTGTGGGATACTTTTTTGATCCTGGAATTAATTACAATAGGTTTTTAAATCTATAGGTGGAGATTCTGTTGTTGTTGGAGGAAGCAGAGATCTTCTGTTGGTGACTTTTGGTTTTACTGGGTTATGGTCAGAAAATATTATCTGTAAATCTCTATGTTTTGAAATTTGTAAAAGTTTGTTTTGATCAGTTCGTGAGTAGTTTCACATTTTCTCATGGACTAAGAAAACAAAAAACCAAAAACAACACATAGATTCTCTGTAGGCAGCAAGCTGTGTTTTAAGAATCTTTAAGACCAGTGAGGGCCTAGAGCCAGACCAGCCGGATTAAATCCTCCTTTAAAACTCCTCTTTTGGGGGCGGCAGGGTGGGTCAGTTGGTTAAGCGACTGCCTTCGGCTCAGGTCATGATCCTGGAGTCTCATCAGCTCAGGTCATGATCCTGGACTCCCAGGATAGAGTCCTGCATCGGGCTCCCTGCTCAGCAGGGAGTCTGCTTCTCCCTCTGACCTCCCCTCTCTCATGCTCTTTCTCTCTCAAATAAGTAAATAAATACCATCTTTAAAAAAATTAAAAAACAAAAACAAAAAACTTCTCTCTGCCAGGGAGCCCCGAGCAAGCTACCTGTTGGTGCCTCAGTTTCCTTATCTGTAAAATGTTGTTATGAGAATTACATGAATTAATTATGTCCAACTCTGGAACAGTACCTGGCACATAGTAAGCATGATGTCATTGTTTATTAAATATCTAGCATTTTAGCCATCTACTGTCTATTCATATGCATATACACACAGGTATCTGCTGATTGTATTATTCAGATACTTGTTTTTTTCACTCTACTTAATTATAATTCTTTCAGAATTTTGCTAATCAATTCTCTATTATCATTAGGTGTTACCCAAATGTATTTCTGTGAGTTTTTGTATTATGTATTCACAGCTACATTGCAGGGTACGAAAAAGTTTATAATTCTTCATTTTCCTATGAACACAAAATTTCCTACTTCCTTCTACAATACCTCTTTTATTCTGTTTAATGGGTAGAGCCTGAAATTCCACTTTAGATGGTATGAGTAAGGCAACCCCAACTTTTGTTTTTATTCTACATTTACCAGGCACATCTTATTTATGATTGTATTTCCAAACATTAAAAGAATACATTTTAGCTATGCTCTTTATAAGCAGTTGGATTTTGTCTTTCATCCCAGTCTGAAAGTCTTTGGCTCTCTACCGGAATGTTAAGACTCCATTTACAGTTACATGGTCGATTTAATTCCATTCCTCCCTTGAACAAACTATTAACTAATATTATACATTGCTTAGTTGTTTTTTTTTTTTTAATTTTCCTTATTCTTACATCTGCCTGCTTAATCACCTTTCTTCTAAGTCAGCTTGTATTCTCCATTCACCTCCCCCAAGAAACGAGAATTCTGCCAGGCGACTCTCTATGCGGTGGACTTTATGTGGTTAAACTGTACTTCAGATACTTAAGAGCTGCTGCTAGAAGACTTTGGATCAAAGAATGAAAACAAGAGAAAACAATTTTTGCAAGTTATGAGCGTCTTTTTAACAAGGGAGAAAACTGTTATTGATTTTTTTAATGTTTTTTTTTCCTAAAATAGAAATTTGGTAGAAAACACAGTTGGTTTAGAAAACAAAAAAAAAGAAAAAAAGAAAAATTACTTCTTTAGGAGTGGAATTCCAGAGAGTGGTGAACATTTTTTTAACAACCCCTAAAAACAAGAGGAAACAGAACCGCGTGTCCCTAAACGCAATCTGTCTGAGACCATAGCTAGGTGCTGGCTTTTAGTGACCTTTTCTGACTAATGCCACCAGACGAAAGCAGGCTGGCTGTTGAATATTTACAAGCCTGCACTTAGCTCAAAGTTGGGCCTTTGCAAAAACTGCAGCGACTCTTTTACTTATTAATCTATTCTGTTTTGTAAAGCGCAATTATCCAGTAAACATATCATCTTAACACAGCTTCAAAAGCTAATTAGTACAGGCCCTCGGCAAACCTCATTTTGGTTCTTCCAATCAGTCTGCATGTGTGCCGTTCGGCTCAAAGTTCCCAGGCTGAGGAAATGGAAACCGTTCCAAAGTTCATGAACGACTCTGATCTGCATTCCCTCTTCACACTGTCTGTAGACTGTATGATTTTAAAATTAAATACATTTACAAAGTTAAGTACATTCGTGGTCAGAGATCCCTGTTAAGCTAGGGAGTCTCTTCCCTCCCTCCCTCAAAAGATGTACAAAATCTTTAAAATGTCCTCATACTGCTGGCCCTTCTGTTCTTTCGCCACTATCTGTCCCCCACAGGAGCTCACTGGGAGGTAAGTGAATGCAAAAGATTCTCATTAGGCATTTTTATTCAAGTCCATCTAGTGCCACATTCCGGAGGCCACTTGAGAAGTAAGCTGGGGAGCAGGATAAAAACAGTAGCCAGTTGTTGGGGGTGTAGTTTGTCATTGCTCCACAGACAAAAGGCAGACTGTCACAATAAATGGCATTTATTCCTTTCATATTTGTGGCTTAGGGCTGGAGAAGGGGAGGTGTCACTGGTTGTAATTGTAGAACACATAAATAGTAACAGTAGCTTGCAAATCATAGATCAAAGGAAACAGACGGAGTTGGCAGCGATGAAGGCAGGAAAACAGATGCTTCCAGCACAAGCTAATTTACTACCCTTTTAAAAAATATGTTCTCGGGGCGCCTGGGTGGCTCAGTCGTTGAGCGTCTGCCTTCGGCTCGGGTCATGATCCCGGGGTCCTGGGTTCGAGCCCCATATCGGGCTCCTTGCTCGGCGGGAGGCCTGCTTCTCCCTCTCTCCCTCTCCGAGCTTGTGTTCCCTCTCTCGCTGTGTCTCTCTCTGTCAAATAAATAAAATCTTAAAAAAAATAAAATAAAATAAAATAAAATAAAAATAAAAAATATGTTCTCCTTCCTAACAGTAGAAGTGGAATGATTTTGTTTGCCTTTGCAGCTGCAGGTAAGGAGGATGAAACTTCCACATCATAGGTCTGATGAACTATTTTAGGTGCCTAAGTGTGTGTAGATGATTTTTCATTTGAGGGGTGTTTGATAAATCCACAGTCACTACTTTTACTAACGAGATGTAAGTGGTAACCTTTTTGCTTACTCTGAGCATTACTGTGCTGAGCGCACTGGTTTGTTAAAGCCTATAGCGAGGCACTCATGAGGTCTTTCAGATTATATTTCTCAGAGACAAAGAGGGATCTTCGGATCTGGGAATTCCTAGCTGGTATGACACCTGGCCAATCTGACCTCATCAGAGGTAAGACACCTAGCACCCTGAAGATTGCAGCCTTGAATTACACCTTCCCTATTGGACTCCCCCAAACATGAAAAATATGACAGAGTGCAAGACTAAAATTGAGCCCGTGTATGATAGAGAGACCATGGGCAACCTTCCCTATCCCTTCAACCTATGGCAACTCAATGGGAGAATTCCCGTAGGATGATAGAGGCCGAGAAACTCTCCCCATGTTATTACAATGTTGAAAGGTTTCTCATTTACTGCTGGTGAAAAGTGTCTATTGTGGCTTCTAATATAAACCTGTGAAACCACATGGGTGTAAAGCAATTTTTTTTCCCAACTTTTCAAAAACCGGGTGACAATGCTAAGTTCGCTGTTTTAGCTTTGGGTGTGAAGTATTTCACCCTATTTGTGATGGCAGGTTTACATCTGTGCTGCAACCTATTCTTACAACAACATAATTGGAACTAGACTTCACACATGGACAGGCTTTCTCTTTGTGGATTGTGTGCAACCTCTCCAAACACAGAACATGGTAAGCTACACGTGGATCACACATCAGGAGAGGACTTTGAGCAGGCCACGTGGGTTGTGTGGTGGTCGGTTAGCACTTTTCTAAAAGAAGGTGAACTTTCTTTAATAGAGAAAGTGGACAATACCCAGAGCACAGAGAGAGAGAGAGAGAGAGAGAGAGAGGTAGAGAGAGAGAGAGAGAGAGAGAAAGTTGGCAGTCAGGACGATAACCGTGGGATGCCCTTGACAAGGACGAGAACCTGGATTTTACTGGGAAGACATCTTGGCCATCAGCATTTGAGTCATCAGGTTGCAAACTTTGCTGGTGGTGAGCACCAACATTTGCTTTTGGACAGCAGTTTTGACAGTTGCCTTGCTCTCAGCAAACTGCCACTATTGTTCGTTCTGCTTCGATGCCACTTGACTGTCGCAGCCTGTCATGAGGCACGAAAGCTCTCAACCTCACCCTGCCCGACAGGGTTTAATCATTCCTATTACTCCCGTTGCCTGCACGGGCCACCCTGATGCACACAGCGTGCAATTCTACCCTCCCCACTGTGCTTGTTTCAGAGGTGTCCACTGGATTTTTAGCCACAGAGTGATAAGCTACATTATTCTGATGAAATAAAAAAATCAGAGAAATTTATTTATTTTTTTTTGTTAAAGCAATAATGCTGAGATGGATCAGTTATGACTTGAACCAAGATGGGAAGGAGGCAGCTTTGTCCTCCCTCTTCAAACTGTGGCTACTTGTCTCCTTACTTGTGCTGTGGAGAAGGGGAGCGGTAACACCTCTATTCCACGAGGACATCACAACAGAAGAGAATCGGTTATTTCTTGATTACAGGGCGCATTTGGGAAAAGACATTAGCAGTGTTGCCCCAACTCACCCTTTGTTTGGGATAGTCTTACATCCGCGTACTTGCTCTTCGGATCTGTGAAATAAGGAGAGTCCCACGCCCCTGGTCAGGGACCAACTCCTCTGGCACGGAGATGCTCACGGAGGAGTAGTTAGATATTGGGCATGTCATCACCTATTTCCCAGGAAAGGTCTCTCCACTGGAGCTGGTGAGGTGACAGACACCAGGGATTACAACCGGTCTGCTTTTCGCTCATTAAGGGACTATGATCAGGGGCGATGTGCTTTCTCCACAAGGAAGAGAAATCCAAACAGTCTTGTCTGCACTACTAGTATTGAACTCATCAAGAAGATCCAACAAACCTTGCTTGCTATTTATCCTCACAATGATCCACAAAGGATGAGTAGGGCAGAGAGAGACATCACTAAGGGGTGCAGTGACAGAATTGTATGCATTGAGGTCACTTGGCCATGTGTTCATGGATCTCTTTTGGACCACTTGTTTGGGTTAAAATTTGCCCAATTTTGGCCAAATAAGCTGACTTAAGATAATAAATATAACTAATTGGTCTGATTTCTGAAAGGCCACTTCAACTTGTTATGTTCAGATTCAAACCAGCTAGCACAGAGTATACTCAACTTATTTTTTTTTAAATGGGCTGACTCAAACTTCTTAGCATTCAAGGGTATGATGGATTTATGACTAGAACAATCTGAGTTCTTTCTCTACAATCATGTTATGCTGGAAAATATTTTTTTTCATTTATATTTTATTGAGTAAAAACAGAGTAAGACTATAAAAAAGGAAACCATTTTCATGAAACTAATACCTTTAAAAGTGTAAAAAGAACACAATTAAAAAATAATGAACTGAACGCTCTACAAATAACTAAACTGTGAAAACTAGGTATAAGATTAGGAGGATTTTTTTTCCCCCTTTTAATTAGCATCAGTATAAAAAGCATTAAAAAAACAACTGGTGTCTGAGATGTGTGGACGACCAAGGACATCATTGCCCTAATTTACTGGCATCTTAGTGAGAGAATTGTCCAAACAACTGAGCTGAGTTGTTTGGAGTTCACTGAGTTCACTGAGCTGAACCTGAAATCTGAAGCAGGAGAAACTGGGAAGCGCTCACTGGCAACCAAGAAATACCCTGGTTTGCACTTGAGAGCTGACTGTCTAAAATCTAACAAAACCGGTGACCTTGATAATGCCTCTGGAAAGGTAACAACAACCAAGGGTCGAGAGTAGCCTGTTGGCCCATACAATTATTTTAGTTTTCTGGGGCTTGCAGGTTAGATTAATTAAGGGTCTTGACTAATAACGGAATACAAATGTCAGACATGGATTGTTATGGGGCCATTAGAAACTCTTTGGGATACGTGGATGGCTCCAGTCGGTTGGGTGTCCAATTCTTGACCTCAGCTCAGGTCTTGATCTCAGGGTCGTGAGTTTAAGCCCTGTGTGGAGCCTACTCAAAACAAAACAAAACAAAACAGGGATGCCTGGATGGCTCAGTTGGTTAAGCGTCTGCCTTTGGCTCAGGTCATGACCCCAGGGTCCTGGGATCGAGCCCCGCATCGGGCTCCCTGCTCGGCGGGAAGCCTGCTTCTCCCTCTCCCTCTGCCTGCCACTCCTCCTGCTTGTGCTCGCTCTCTCTCTCTGACAAATAAATAAATTAAAAAACAGAACAAAAACAGAACACAACTCCTTAAAATTGTCCGGTTCTTAAATAAAAATCATGACCACAGTCCTGTTTGCCTGCCATCCATGGCCCTCCAGGATTCAATGCTGCCTACCATTTCTACTTTGCTCTAACCACCTCCCAACCACAATCCTCATGTTCCACCAGATTGGCTTAGTCATTATTTATTAAATAAGTTTGGTGAATTCACATGGTAATTCCTTTGTTAATGCCGTTTCCTCTTGGAATGCCCTTCCCTTCTTCACCATTTGAAATGGTATCCATCTTCTGAAGGCAGATTTCACAATTTATCCATGAAAGATTTTCTCGTTTCTCCACCCAAATCTCTCTCTCCCTATTGAACTTTCAACGCATGCTATCTGCACTTTTACAAAAACAGGTTACTTTGCATCGGTCTTTATCTATTGTATTATAAGCAACTTGAGAAAGCAAGATTGTGTGATTTTATATATATGAACATGTGTGTAATAATATATATGTAATATATATAATATATATGATAAATATATATATACACATATACATATGCAAATCGCTAGGAATATAGAACACAATCCGGGAAGTAATAGCATTCAATAAATGATGAATTGTTATCATCTCTTCCTTTTTTGTTAAAATTAGCACAGATAACTTCAATGTTGCTTTTGTCAAATATGCTATTGTGATTGTTGGTCTTGTTACTAGACTGAAGATTTGTGATTAGTAAACTGATTTATAGCTTGAAAGGTAGCTTAATATCTGCCAATATAACTACATCTGTAAAAAGTGTTTTACAAGGAACAACTTGGGGGCGCCTGGGTGGCTCAGTAAGTTAAGCATCTGCCTTCGGTTCAGGTCATGATCCCAGGGTCCTGGGATCGAGCCCCACATCGGGCTCCGGAGCCTGCCTTTCCCTCTCCCTCTGCTGTTCTCCCTGCTTGTGCTCTCTCTCTCTGGCTCTCTCTCTCTCTCTAAAAAAAAAAAAAAATCTTACAAGGAACATACTTGGTCGGTTTCATATGGTTGCTTCCTTTCCCCACACTGTTTCGCTACATAAATGAATCAAGCCTCATAAACCCCCACATTCCATTAACTGAAGAACTTTCCCCAACATCATCTGCTGACTGAGGAATCCCGGTCATCATTTTGATGAGCACATACTTAACAGAGTGTCTCCTCCGTACCTAACCTAGGACTGTGTGTTGGGATGACTTGCAAAGAAGTCTCAAAGCCTCTCTGCCATCTGCTTGTTCAAAGTCAAAAACAAACAAAACTACGTGCAAATAAAAAAAAAAATCAGCTCCTCCAACATTCTTTCGGGACCAAAAATTTTGTCATATGCCACTAATATGGTGCACGGTATCATTTCCACAGAATCTCTTTGCTGCCGATTGCAAAGAAGTTGGTTTGAGTAATCCGCCAGCTGTCGAAATGTGAGGACAATGGCGCAAGCCCAAGCACCAACCTGTACAAATATTTTTATAACTGAACTCAGATAAATCCATCTTTTTTTTTTCATTTTTGTAAAACAACTGTGGGTATTATCCAAAAATAGCTGACTGTTAACTAGACAACTAGCCAGATCTATGATGCTCCACGCGGACTCGGGGTGTTGCCTCACCATCTGTGCAGCCCGCTGCCTGTCTGTTTTGAATTATGGAGTGCTGGGAAGGGGGTCCAAGAGATAAGAATTCAGTGGCATAGGTTGTCTCTGTGCTCGCTTTCATAGGGGAGATATTTTTCTCTTTTATGCTAGAGGATTCCAACCCACCTCTTCTCTTTCAACGTATTTCTGTGTGAACAACACCTGACCTCGAGTTCGCGGGAGTACCAGGTGCAGCTCTGATTACCTTCAGGTGTCCTAATGCTATTTGTACACAAGTATTTTCATTCCTTCCTGTCCTTTGTGTCTTATTTTTTTTTAACACCTGAAAACTTGGGGATTTTTAAATTTCCTTTAAACAAACAGTATCACACTTATTAAGCAGGAAAAATGCATCTGCAGAAGAATCATGATCACATACTTCCCCATCACATGTTAGCTTTCAGCCATGAACTGTAAATCTCTATCATGTGAGTGGAGAAGGTAAAGGCTTTAAACTCTTTCCAGCTGATGGAATAAGTCTTGTCAGTTATTAAACTGCCACTGAGCTATTTTTAGTGTCTTATTTTTTTCGGTACTTTTTTTTTCTTGGTTATATCGTATGCCATGATTTGAAAGATAGGATTTTTTTTTTTTCTGTTTTAGAAGCAGAAATAGAAATTTCTAGCAACTGTTGACCTTAGGTTTTCATAATTTTGCTTTCTGTGCTGTGCTGACTATGCAGCAGGGGTTTGCGTAAATAAAGCTGGGGTATGTTGTTAATAATTCTCACCCCCAAAGCTAAAATGATACCATGGTAGTGCAAGATAGGAAGGATGCCTTTCCCTACTTTGGTCTTGATTGATATGTACATTGCACTTTAAATCCAAATGCGGTGACAAGGAACCTGGCCAACTTACACGATGAGTGACCTTGTCAGAAATGAGGACTCGTGTTCTCTCCACTGAGCGGCTGTGGTGGAGTGAACCAAAGGTGGGGACAGCCCTGAGGTTGTCAATATCAGAAGTAACTGTCAATACGGGAGAGAGATTAGGAATAGGAGTCTGGGCTGCTGCTTTTTAAGTCAAAAACCTTAGAAACAGCAACTCTGGGGAAGAAAATTGAAACAAAAAGCAGGGAAGTCGTGTCAGGAAATAAGATAGGGGTCAAGTGGATGAATTATTATAAAAAACATGTTAAGCATACCTGGTAGAAACGGATGGGCTCGGGCACGGGCAAAAACACTTTGATATTGCTTCTGCGTCTTCTTTCTTTTATCTGCCCTTGATTTAGAGGGGAGTATTTGTTTTTCCCCCAGATAATCAAAACTCCCAACCCTACTCCAATGCACAAACAAGGTGTGACACCAGTTCATCGAAATGGACTACAAGTAAACATGAGTGAAGGTAAGCAATGCTCCTGCTCTGTGGCTAGAATCATGGGGTCCTTTTCGTTAAACTGACTGTTGGTTCTGCACGTGATGAAGTCAGGGCTCATGCTTGTTAATTCACGACTTACTTCTGCTGTTGCACTTCTGAAAATGTGTAAAGGTTCTAGAGCCGGAAAAAGGGTATATAGCAACATGAGAGGAGAGAGTTCCTAGAATGGTCACCGGGAGGAATTTAAGAGTCTTGGATTGCTGACTGGGCAATTGAGCTTGGTTTTGGTTTTGTTTTTGTTTTCTTTAGAAGGCTTTAGTAAGGGCTAAATTTAACTAAAAAACAAAACAAAACAAAACAAAAAACCACCAAAACCCAACATTCTGACTTTAACTTCAGCAGGAGACAATATGGTTCACTGGAAATAATTCTGGCTTTCAAATCTTAGTCTTGGGTTAAAAGACTGTATCCATTGCTTACTTAATGAGGAAGCCTATGAACTTGTGTCTCAGTTTCTAAATTAACGCTAATCCTGCAATGTTATTGTAAACATTAATGAGGCAGTGATGCAGAGTCCCCAACGTTGAGCCTCTTACAAAATAAGCACAAAGAATTTATCCTAATAAACATAAATCTATAGGAAGCAGTTTTGACCATCCTACTGAGTGGTATGGCTGGCTGAAACGTACATTTGGTGCCTGTTTGAATAAGTTTGTAGACCCGATGACAACCAACTAGTGAGATGATTATATTCACAAATTATTATTTCCTAAAATATCTTAAAATAATTAAGTCTGTGTAGAAGTAGATTTAGCCTAAGTCAAGGACATGACAGTACAGAAACTAAAACACAGTAATTGATTACCTTTCTCTTAAAATACATGGGTATTCTTCATTTATACTTGTTGTGAGCTAATGGCATAATTTTACAACACTGTCCTCTAAAGATAACTCTCTGGATGGCTGTTATGCTTTTTAAAAGCCACCCATTATATGAGTTGCCCAAAACTGACCCAACTAACCTTGGAGAAGGACTGAAAGAAAGTTGTGGTCTTCCATATCAAGAATTATAAAGTAAAATCCTACTGAGATGGATCTCCAGAAAAGGATCAGTTGAAGCCACTGAGTAGAAGAGTCAGTCTTGCCCAATTCAGTTAGAACAGAAACAAACAAACAAACATACAAAAAAATGGGTTTTATTTAACCATTGTGATAGACCTATGAACCTAATATAAGTTATAAAGTGGGTGAGACTATACAGTACCAGAGATAAAATTTTCTTTGGCTTTTCCCACCTCTTTCCTCATTTAAGACACATACTAGGCACCAAATAAGACATGGTCCATCCTTGCCTGAAGAACTCATAATTCTGTTCCCTTTCTTAGGGTTCTTCTACCCGCAACCATGTCGAAAGAGTGCTTTCAAGCCACCTTCTAGTACCTAAGGGCCTGCCAACCGATACCTTGCCCACATTTCATGCTGGACATTTTCTTGTCTCCTATCTATTACAACGTTCCTTTCTTGTGTCTCATTTCCTCTCTGCTTTCTGTCATGGACTAAAGCAAATATAGATAAACAATCTACTAGTTTATCAAATGGATAGATTAAGGGATTCATAACTGATAACTGGATTCTCTATCATTGCTTTGGAAGGGATTTTATTTTAATAAAAGACTGAGACACAAACACTAATCCAGAGGAGTAAATATTAATGATCCGAGTGTTTCTGGAACCCTTCAAAAATACTTTATATTTGATCTATATATTAAGCTATCTCTGGTTATCACAGTTACAGAAAGAGATCCAATTTGATGATAAAATGTACTAATTTAAAGGAAATCTTGAGACAAAAGTAACTGTCTCAGGTTGTAATATATAACATTCATCTTGCAATATTCACAAAAGAAGTCGAACTTGCTAACCCCTCAACCATTATAAATGTATACAATATTAGCAATAGGAGCACAAAATATAATGACTTTAAAAGGAAGTGGTCTTTTGAAACACTACTCTGCAGATGAAAAGCAAGCAGACTTTCTCTTTATTTCAATCACATACGCACCCTCACACATTTTTCTTTTGAATGGGCAGAAATGAGTTTTCTTTTAAAAAAAAAAAGCAGTATTTCAAACAGTGTGTTTTCTTGTGATAAGAGATCTGTTTTAATGTCTTTATAAAAGAGGACCTTCAAAATGGTATGTTAAGGGGGAAAGCGTTAGGATTACAAATCACACTGATTTTAAAAGGACCCCAGATTCTGTAGAATTGCTCCACCCCTTGCCAAGTTCTTTCAGAGAGATGCACTTTTTTTTCCGGAAGATTTATGTTAGAGTTATTTGTTAGTAAGCACTGCTTTGTAAAGGAAAAAAAAAAAAAAGCCAAAAATGACCCCTCTTAAAATTTCTCAAAACTTAGCTCCCACCATTTGTCATGGTGGGAATCATTGGGGGAAATGTCAAAATAATGTATCATCTTCCTAGGAATCATCTCTGTAAAAATATTGTGTGGAGAGTAACAAATTATGAAGCCAACTTTACTATATCGTCTTGCTATATTCCATCCCTCCCTTAAATAAATGCTTCCTTTTAGCTTCTTAATTTTACCACATTACAATATAGTCTCTAACATAGAATTTAATATAGTCAATATATTTCTTATTTTGCAAAATTATTTGAAAAATAATTTAGAATTATTCTACAAAGTTCTAGATTTAAATTACAGTGTAATAATTTATGCATGATGTTTGCAGTGACACCTGGCCCTTGGCCTCTTGTCTAACAATACACTAGACAAGAATTATTACTCCATAATTCACACCCTGTCATGTCTTATTGCTTAATTAAAGCACAACTTTCCTCTACATGACAAGCAATTGGACTGTTAACATTATAGATGATTATCCAACCTAGCATATTTTATTTTTACAACTTACTCTTTTTATGTACACATGATGCTCATTTCAGGTACATCTACTTCTGAAAATATGAAAAATCTGTTTCTTTACTTACTTTCTGGCTACCGTACAAATTGCCACTTGCAAAAACATGGGCAAAATATTGTATGTTAGAAATTAGTAATTTAGGTGTTGAAGTTAACAGTCCAATATCTATAAAGCAAATTGATATATGAATTTGAGGGCCTCTGAGTATAACAGTTTCTTTTCTCTGTTCTATTATTGATCAAGTAAACACTAAGGATGCTGCTCATGTGCCCGTACTTGTAAAATAAATTTAAATAAATAAATGTGTAGGCTCTATATAAGAAAACCTTAAAACTCTTCTGAAGAACTCAGACAGAGTAAGCAAATGATAAAACCTAGCATACACGAGTAAGAAAAGTGCATAGCACAAAGGTATTGATTTTTCACAAAGGTATCTATGAATTTAACAATGATTCAATAAAAATATAAAAATCAACATTTTTTACTTTTTTAAAGATTTTTATTTATTTATTGAGAGAGAGAGAGAGAATGGTAGAGAGAGAGCATGAGAGGGAAGGAGGTCAGAGGGAGAGGCAGACTCCCCGCCGAGCAGGGAACCCCATGCGGGACTCGATCCCGGGACTCCAGGATCATGACCTGAGCTGAAGGCAGTCGCTTAACCAACTGAGCCACCCAGGCGCCCTAAAAATCAACATTTTTTAATATGACAAAGTGATATTAAAGTTTTTGGGTTAAAAACCTTCTGCCTATAGCTACCATGTAATTTTTTTTGGTTCCTATTTATAGCAAAATTCCTTCAAAGTGGTCTGTGGAGATAACTTCCAATTTCTCTTCTCTCATTCTTTTGAGCCAACTTCAGTTAGATTTTCTCTCTCACCACACCACCAATGACCCAACATTGCGAATCCCATCTGAGCTTCATGTTCATTGATGTGAGGACAGCCTTTACAAATGGCTTCCCCTGGACTTCCAGGAAACCATCCTTTTCTGGTTCCCTCCCCCTTCACTGACTACACCTCAGAATCTTGACTTCTAAACATTGGGGTGCCCATGTCTAAGTCTTTGATGCTCCTTTCTGCTTCTACCCATGACTGCTCCCTCAGTGACTTCCCCCAGTCTGGTGACTTCAGTACCTTCTTTATGCTGGAAATTTCTTTCTTTCTTTTTTTTTTTTTTTAAAGATTTTATTTATTTATTTCAGAGAGAGAGAGAATGAGAGATAGAAAGCACGAGAGGGAAGAGGGTCAGAGGGAGAAGCAGACTCCCTCCTGAGCAGGAAGCCCGATGTGGGACTCGATCCCGGGACTCCGGGATCATGACCTGAGCCGAAGGCAGTCGCTTAACCAACTGAGCCACCCAGGCACCCCTATGCTGGAAATTTCTAAAGTCCTATTTCTAACCAAGACCTAAAGAACAGATTCTTGTATTAATGCTGTTTTCCTGGCATTTCCAACTGGACACTTAATAGGCATCTCAAAGTAAATGGGTCCAAAACAGAACCCTCCCAACATTTTCCTACTTCTCTTCCCCACCTTAGCAAACTGCAACTCCATCCTTCTAGCTGCTCAGACCAAAAACTTTGGCGTCATCTCTGGCTCTTCTAGATCTCTCGTCTCAGAAGCAACCCCTCAGAAAATTCTGTCGGTATTACCTCCAGAATATATGTGGAATGTGAAACCACGTATTGCCACTGTCTCTTTTCCCATCCTGGTCCGAGCCACCATCATCTTTGCCCGGATTATTCTAATAGTCTTCTACCTAGTGCACCTGCTGCCGCCCTTTCTCCTCTTCCGTCTCTTCCCAGCACAGGATCCAGGACTGTCCTTATAAAACATACATCTGGTCATGCCATCTTCCTCCTCCAAGTCCTCCAGTATTATTCCACACCCAGAACACAAACAAACAAAACACACATACACATACAACACACAGAACAAAATACAATACTTTAAAAGCTTCACATCTTACCTAGATTAAAAGCTAAAATTGATTAGTAGTCTCTAACCGTCTGTCTCCAGGAGTCTGCTATGTTCTTCTTCTCCTGCCCAAAGCTTTGCGCAGTGGCAGTATCGTAGCCAATGAGGTTTATCTGAGGCGCGATTACTGCTAACTGCTAACTGAAAACTTCCTCTCCTGCTTACACCCCTGCTTTCCAGCCGTGAGCCCCTTCGTGCCACTTGCCTCTGGGAAGAGTGTCCTTTCTCAGAGCTTTGCACATGCTCTTCTTTCTGCCTGGAATGCTCCCCAGCTGCCTGTAGGGGCCTTTCCCTCACCTCCTTCAAGTCTTTGCTCAAGTATCACTTTCTCAATAAAACCTTCTTTATTGACAAAAGCACTTCCAAGCATCCTTCCCTGTTTTATTTTTCTTCAGAGTATTTACCACTATTTCTCTGTTTCTGTCCCTTTCTCTCTCTCTCACACACACCCATACACACACACACACACACACACACACATTTGTTCTGTTTACAGTCTGTTTTTCCACACAAGAATGCATGACCTATGAGGGCCAGGGTTAGTTTTTTTTTTTTTTTTTCTAATCTGTTTTGCTTACGGTTACAATCCTAGCACTAAAAATAGTGCTTGGTACATAAAAATCCATGAGTAGAACTTGTAGAGTGGATGCATAAATGGTAGGTAGATAATTAAAGGGCTATGCATTTTTGTGGAAGAAATATTAAGACATTATAACTAGCAATTATTTTAGAGGGGAGAGGCTTTTATAAATGTGTCGGCATTGATATTACAGGATATTATAGCATATTTGTTGATTTTTTTCTGTATACTCTGTCTTTTAAAAAATGTAACAAATTTTATTTTACATAAATCCACAAAACCTTTAAAACTGCTGTTGCAGTTACAAACAAGCAATTCACCCAGTGACCAAACAGTGGTAGAATAATGAGTTGTCCAGCTAACTGAATAGTCCCACATCTAAAGAATGACATGAATTCTAAATGAGGAAAGTCTAAGAAAGCTATCAACCTACTGAAGCAATAAGTATATGAAAAGTGTTCTGTTTTGAAGACAAGAGAAGAATTCACTGAGGTTTTATTTTACTGTATACAGCACAATAGTAGAGGGTAACCAACACGTCTCTTGGTTTGTCCTTTCATCTATTAAATAATAATAATAGGATGAGTATGATGCAATATAGCAACTGGAAACTTGGATCTGATAGTCCGCGTTCGGAAACTGACTAGAGTAAGAGCTGATTTTATTAGCTTGAGTGATAGGCTATTATATTAATGGTTCCACTCGAGGCACGGTGGCCCTGGCTCACCATTGTGCTGACTGCTCTCCATTTCGTAATGACTTATGGTTTTCTGTCAGGCATCAGCACTTTGATGACCCAACATCTATGAAGAAAAACGTTGATACTAATTCCGGCACATTTTACCAATTTAAATCCAAAGGTACTGTTAACGTAGTATTATTAAAGTATGTTGAGTTTTTTTGTGAACTGCATTAAAAATATGTGAATTCAAGTAGGACTATCTGCCAACTGATGAGCATATGGTTACTTTTTCTCCTAATAAATATTTCTAAAGATAAGAGACTAATGAAGCACACAGTGATACTGCCTTTTCATGATTATTAAATACATAGATTCTCAAGAGAGATGAATAGATTTAGGTCATTCCAAGCACAACTTCATAGAAAACTACCTTAAGCACCTGACCTTGCTTAGCACATATCATTTGATGAAAGAAGGGGACATAAACACATAATTACAGACAATTAAAATAAAGGCTTGGACTTTTTGAGGTACATGCTTCCTGCTCATTACACCTAAATCATTTTTTTGAGCAGATAATGTTATATGACTTATACTTCAACGGTCTCGATACATTATATTTGGGTCCTGTTAGCCACCAGATAATAAAAGGATCTAACTAACAGTCAAGAAAATGTTCCACTTTTATTCCATTTGAGTCTTAGCAAGATAGTCTTGATGTTAAAAGCATTTTATATTTTTTTACGAGATTATAAGCTCAGGATTTTCTGATCTCTCTCAATTTTTCTCCACTTCAGGTTTTCTCCCAGGTAATGATATAGCTATTTGATAGAAATGTAGCCATCTTACGATTTTCTTTTTTAAGTGGGGCTCCACATTTTTCACAATTTGAAACAGTAGGCACAGCAAAGTGCCCTGGAATAGAAAGAGAGAAAGTGTGGGGGCAACATGTTCTCCTGAATGTTTTAGGAACCCAAAGTCTTAAAAAAATTCTTTTTGATTTTTGATACTGGGACACGATGGTCCCCCCCCCCCTAAATATTTTCTGAATCCAGTCCTGTTTCCTTTTATCACTTATTTTCTCTACTTTTGCCAGTACCGATTTTGGGGGTCTGTTTAGGTTTGGCAGTTTATTTATTAGTTCTAAAAACCTACTTCAGGATTTCTGTCATTTGGATTTTCTTTCCCTTTTGTTCTCACGGTTTGCTTTTCCACTTCTACTCACTTTGATGTATCCACTTTATGCTTAATAATTTCTCAATCTAGGTTTCTTGTGGTCTTCATCCTTTTACTCTTGCCATTTAAAATTTTACACAGTAGAACTCAGGCCCTATTTATATTTTGTCTGAATGACACATATATTTTTAGCGATAAATTGTCAGTAAATAATTCAATATCCTGAATTTCCCATATTATTCATACTGTCCTTGAAAATAATTAGAATGGTGGGCTTTTCACAATTGTTGAGACAGTTTTAAAATTTTGTGAATGAAAATTTAAGATATAAATGGAGACGTTTAATATGGTACAATTGTCTTCATTTCTATCAAATAGCCCTGTCTCTTAATTTTATTTTAGACTAATAAGCCATCTGGGTTATACCAAGTGGTTTATTAGATCTTAGGAAAGTCAGAGCCTCAGAATACCTATAACAGCATAAAAGAAATGGATGAACTGAAAGCCTCAGAACGAAACGAACATAAAAGAAACATTTCAGTATGGTCTTTGGTGAGGCTGGGGATTAGGTGTGCTTACAATTAGGTACATTTCTAAAAACCAAACTCAGGGACTAAGGTTGGGTTTGATTTCAAACAATCCCTCCATAGCATACGCGTTGGTTGCTATGCAACACAATTTAATATCAACAAATGATGCCAAGTGATTTTTGCATACTGTAATTGGCTTGTAAGTTTTGCTGCTTGAAAATTGCAAAGAGAACGCGGTTATTTAAATTTAAATGGCTATGTTAAAAATGCTAATTTTTATAATTAAAAAAAACAAACTACAACACAAAACCTACATCTTAAAACTGAAGAAAAGAACTGCCTTCTGTGATAATAAATGTGCAACAGTCTGGAAAGTTTCTCTTCCCCCCTTTGGGAAAGCATAGAACATATTGAAATAACTTTTTATGCTGGTCTACTCACCTAGCTTCTCTGATGAGTTGGCTGTGGAAAGCCTGTATAGAGGCAGAGCTCAATTAGTGTAATTTATGTATCCTTGGACGTCAATCATTCCTGTTGAGAGGTGGGACTCGTAAGCTCTCAGTGCATTAATTAAGAGCTCATCTCAACAGAGCCATCTTTCTACCTAAGGACCAAAAAGAAAGTTTTAATTAGATTTTTAAAAGCAAGTATGTCACATATGAAAGCAAGTATAGTTCTTTAGTTGGTATGCGAAGCAACAACTGGAAGGGGGTATTCCAAACAATACAAAGGGCACACGTTTTCAATCATCTGCGATGTTATCAGTAAAGGGGGGTGGGGGAAGGATCCATCTCAAACCTCGGTCTCCGCCCTTGGAAATCACTCCATGGAAATAACTAAAGTTTTGACTGTGTTGTTACATTGCCAACATAATTATTGGAGCCCTGTCTGATTATTGATGCAGAGCTGATGTTGATCAAGTGGAATTACAGCCTTGAGGACAGACAGTGTTTTTCTCTGATGGCTGGCTTTTTGTTCCAGGCTAGCTTCAGACTGAATATGCAGTGGGCAATACAATGCAAGTTCAGCAAAACAAGAGTGAGGGAACTTGCACAACACATCCAATTTCATTGGTTCAGTGATGGAGTAAGCGTGCCGTTGTTCACTAACCTAAAAATACAGGGACTCGAGAGAGGTAAAAACTAGCGGGGCTCACTGGTGTCAGCTGCTTGAGAGAGGCTGTTCTCTTGGAATGGCTTGTGTGAGGCCATCAAACATACTTCTTAGGGCTCACTTGGGAAATAATAGATACATTATTGATTAAAATATTTATAAATTAAGGGAGGGAAACAAATTTTAAAAGCTAGTTTGGAATCTAGAAGGGAAATATATCTACTAATAGCTATTAACCCCTCCCTCATCATAATTAAGGTGGGGAGGTTAGAATGCATGCTTGGGAGAACAAAACCGAATGAGTTTGCCAATGTCAAGAAAAAAATCAAATAGTGACAACAAAAGGAAAAAAAACCCAAATAAACAATAAAACACCACCGTAAGTCGCAGCCATAATGAATACATTACCCAAACTAAAACATTCGGAAAAATCAGTCCCAGAAAAAGTAGGGATGCAAATTTCGTGCTTTCAGAAAGGTTGTAGACAATGGGGAGATATAAACCCAAGCACAAGGGGCACAAAATAAGTGATGTAATAATTGTAAGGAGGTTTCTAACAGGGACGACTGGCTCAAGGGGCAGATGCCACAGAACACAAGGGATGCTCTGCTCCCTGGTTCAACATAACAGAAACTGCGCTCCAGTGTTTTGCATTGCTATTATATTTCATGTTGTTTTTCTAAGGGAAGGTGTTTAGAAAATCCAGTTAGTGTATATGCTACAAATTTACCACCTAACTAGCTAGCATACAGCAACAAACCTGACAAAAGAAACTATAGATTTTATAGGTATATGGTTGTGCAGTATGTTTCTAAATGATAGTATATGAGGAAACCATTACTATATAGAAAATTTGTCAAAAGAATAAAGCTGGAAAATTGTAACATCATTTATGCTAATGTTCATAAAGATATTTTATAATCCTTTCTCTACTCTTTCCCCTCACATATTTTCCCAGCTATTTTGCCTCACTTATTGTGCTGTATAATGTTTGTTGCACAATACATAGAGTAGTACTCCCCAGATACAAATTGGCAATTGTGCTCGTTACACCAATCTTGTGTGCCTGAAAAATTTATGTCATACAACATCCCCCCATTTGAGTACCATTTTTGCGTCCTTCAATGCATCTTTTTATTTGCATTTAAGCCAGACTATATTACTGAGCCAAATTACTTTTTTTTATTATACTAAAGGCTGTCTAAATGGTAATATTCATATTCATAGTTTGTGTTTTATGACTGTGTGCAATTTGTGTACCTTAGGACTCTGTTAAAGTTAGTGAGTATTTAGTACAATTGCTCTCAAAGAAGAAATACACCATGATGTGTTTTTCCATGAGCTGTCAGCTTTTTATGCTTCCCTCCCCCAAATCAGTTACAATTAGTTTTGTGATGTGAAAGCACCTTTCAGCAACACTGACCATGGCAACTTTGTTATACATTCCCTGTCAGTTTCCACGGGCTGTGTTTCTTAAGCGCATGGTAGAAGGAATAGGCTTCAGAGCAGGTAGTAAATCTGTGTGCTTTTAGCCAAAGATATGAATTTTCTTACTACTTAATTTCTAGCTTCAACAGAACCCAACTTGATGTTGCTGGAGGTAGAAGGAAGTCTTTTCCTAAATGAAATTTCCTTGTTTTTCTATAAGCCATTTTCTCCACTTAATGGCACCTGTTGAATCAGCTAAAGCAGAAACCAGCTCACATAGTAACTAGACCAATGGATCTGTACTAGGCTTTGTGCTTTGCTCTGAACTTGCTGGCAGTGGCGCAATGGCAATCCAAGGAAGAAACCTTGGTCTGTGTGTGGGGAATGGCAGCTGATGGAAAATCCGGGTTCATCTTCTGTTCTACCTGATTATAAGAAATCACATCCTTTTTCAGATTCTGAGTTTGCGACTCCACCACGTCATTGCCCAAGACTCTCCTATCCTCCGAGAATGATTCTGTGTTACCAACTACACACTTCTAATCTTTTCCCCTTAGCGGCTACCAGGACAGTGGCAGGACAAGAAAATACATGGCTTTGTCTCTTCTCCAAAGGTTTTGGTGAGCCTCCCCTATTTCCTGGCATTCTGGCAGGGGTCATTGAAAAGTATAATTTGATGAACTGGGGGTTGATCCAAAAAAAAAAAAAAAAAAGTGAGCCCTGGTAGTGACATCATGAAGGCTCCATCTGTTTCAATTTCAATTTTGATTCATTTGGTATGTAAGAATAGCAGAGTTGGAGTTGGCATTATTGTTTTATTAATTATATCTGAGTGAATACAGTCACATGAAGCTATGTGGTCCAGAAAACAAAGCCTTAGAGTACATTTTACTCATCGGATAGTTTTTACCAGGTGGGCCAATAAATTCTTTTGAACATTTAGTTAATTCCTTCAGTGAAATCGGTCAAACTAGTATACATTAATTCGCTACATTTTCTATACTCATGGGACTTGTATCCAAAGGCAAACTATAATGAAGCTGTCGATAAAATGACCCAGTTCTCTGTTGTCTTATTACTGGTGATTAAGTGTGAAAGAACAGGTTTATTGTCTGACCTCCTCTATTCTTTCTGAGAAATTATATTAGAAGGGATAGAAATTCATTTTTTGAATATATTGTGAGAAAAAATATGGACATCAAAATAGCACACTGGATTCAAAAACACATATATCAATAAAGTGTAAACTGGGACTTCCAGCAGCCTGCAAAGGACAAAAACACCAACTCTGAGTTTATTTTATAATTCACATTGGCAATTACGAAAGGCATTATCAGAGATTTTCATATTTCCATTAATGAGACTCCATATAAAAAAGTTGGCAGATACGAATTCAACCTAGAAAAGCAAAGGAAAGACAAAGCAAGTCTAAGTGTCCTTAGAATGGGTGGGTTTGGAGACTGAGACTGGGTCATGGGTCAGTGCTCTGCAAAATCTACTTGTTTAGATAGATTTTGCCCTAAGCCATAGAGGAGAGATGTCTGAGTGGGTCATCAGTCTTTTATCTTTGACATTTTATTATTTAGTTTTAATGCTAAAATATTTTATTGTACATGAGCCTAGAGGTTTTCTGCTTTGATATGTTTATAAGACAGAATAATAAATAAATGATGATTTAGTCCAGTATTGATGTCAGGATTGTAGTAAGCTTCATATTTTTTAAACCTTTTCCCAATTCTGACTTAGGAAAATTAGTTTCTAGTTACTTCCTTGACATCTAAATTATCGGGGGGAGAAGAGTCCCCTCCAACAGTTTCATGGGCATTAGGTTATGTTAAGTGACACCAACTAATATGTACTTGTATTGAATGTTTCCAGTACCAAACTGTGTTCCTATAACTCTTCTACAAGTTTAATAATAAGAGGGGCAATAGTTAATGTACTCTATTGAGAACATATTTGAATGTGATCTTGGGATCAAAGATCAGTCCCTCATAATGAAAAGTCTGGCAGTTAGTGAAACTATTCAGACACTTTACAGGTAAAATCCAAGTGGTGAAAAACAGCAAGGGAAGTCCATGGTCACTTACATTCTTAAACAGAATATTTTCTCATATACTCTCATCTTTCTGTGTTCATGTGGATTCTATATATGGGCGTATTAGCATATACCACCCACACCTGTTAATTGCATTTTTATTAATTTAAATGAAAGATTGAGAGTGAGAACTTTTTAATATTCAACAAATATTCAGTATTTCCAAATAAGCTTGTAAATGTCATGACATTTGAAAAGCTTCACTCTTTCATTGTGGTATAATTGACATAGAACATGATATTAGAATCAGGTGTAGAACATAATGATTCGGTATTTGTATACAGAAAGCTTCACTTTTATTAGGCCATTTCCTTAAAATCGCTGTAGAAACTATACACGGGCTATTTTTTTAAAAGAGCTTTGGGTTATTCTGTAGTCCTTTTCTACCATCAACAGTAAAGCCTTATTTCTCCTGTTTTCATATTCTCAATAACTCAAATCAAGGAGAAAAACAATTGAGACTTTTTTTTCAGTGATCAAGAACATCTTGAGATATTAGGGTCCTATTGAGAGCCAGTTATAGTTTCATATAAAGTATGAATCACTTTGAACATTGGTCTCCTACAGTCAACATCACCCAAAAAACAAGTCTATAATTGGAGATTATATATATATATATATATATATATATATACACACACACACACATATATATACGGATATGCATATATGTCTGTATACTTGCATGTATATGTTTAATGTCAAGTAGAAACCTTCCACATCTCCCTTTGTCTAAGAAATGTGTGTGAGTGGTGATGAGGTGGGCGTTGTAAATGATACTTAACTGGCTCATTCACACAAGTATTTATACAATGAGTTTTTATTTAGCGCCCATGTAAGTGCCCAGCACTCTTCTGTGTTCTGAGAATGAGGTAATGAGCAAACCGGATGAAGACCCTGCTCTCACTGAGCTTCCCTTCCAGGAGATGTATAGATGGAGTCATTCCCTAAGACCTCAATACATTGATCTGGTCTCCTCTTTTTACGTTTTATGTGTCATGGCCTCCTGATGCCATCATCAGTTTGGTGATTTTCATCTTCCAAAAAACATTTGAAAACATACTCTGTGTTGAAGTTTGATTTGCCACCTAAGATGACTGAAAAAGCAATTCTAAATTACTCCGAGGCATTCAGTATAAAAGGAAATTTTCAAAGATATGTTCATGGCTTAATAATTAAATCTGCGTGGATATGCCTGCTGGGAACTTCTGCAATAATAAAATAGAATGGCAGGTTCCACGCCTCAAACAAAGAACTTTCTCTTTCCAAGATTTGAGTCACAGTATATTAGGATTTAATAGATTTTACATTTTTGTAAATGCATATGCCAAAATTTCATGGTAAGGAGTCCTGAATTATTATTCAAGTACAATCCAAAAGATTCAGAAAAAACACAAAGAATGGGAAAAAAACACTCAACAACATAACTGTTTCAGAGACTCCCATGTGCCTGAAATAGTAAGATATCTCTGCTTTGATCTGTTTTGGCGTTTCCCCTTTCCTTACCCTTCTGCCCCATAAGATATGCAGAAATTCTGTCTTTTTCTGCCTTTTACAAACTAGTTCAGATCTGGTTACAACATCCCAATAACTACACATGATGCCCACAAAAGGAAATGGCCATCTAGGGACAGCATTGATGTTGACCCGTGGACCTCAAAGTGCTTAAGTATTATGAAAAGCTAAAAACGAAACCATAAGAGGAGGGATGAATTACCAACTTCTCTTGAGACTCAGTGAATCCAGTCACCCTTTCCTGAGAAAATGATGACAGAAAAATGACACCAGTCTACAGAGATAAGCAACAGCTGGGGTTATAAAGATATGTAAGCTTTCCAAGGGTTTCAAAGATACACCTAAATTCACTATAGAGAAGATTCTGTAAAATAACTCCATCATAAGGTCATATTTTAACATAAATAGATTTCAGAAGATTGGACTTAATTATACATTTATATCAGTTTACATCTTTCAATATTTATCTATTTATCTATCTTCAGAAGTCAAGGAAAAATAAAGTTCTACCTTCCCTCCATGGTAATAACTGTAATGGGAAGAAATTGCTTGCATAGCGATTTTAGTTCCAGAAGTCCAAGGACCGAAATGCAACTCCCAATCATCCTCTGCATTTTCAGGCCATATAAAATCACAACACTTTAAGGTACTCTCAGAACAGTTAGGCGATTCTAATTTGTGTCCATTCTCCTCTTTCATTTCCGTCTCCATAAATAATGGATAAAGCAACAACGGGTCTTGGCTGACTTTTTAATTCTAATATTACAAAAATTATCTCCTGGAAATAAATTAACATCTATACAATAGTCTGCAAATGGTTTGAAAGTAATTTGGTGGTTCTTAAGATGCTCCATGTGTTCTATTTTATTTTTGAGTCAATTTATCACTCATCCCTCTTCAGTTCATCCCCATGCTCTCCCCACCCTACTCCCACCTCAAAATCCAAGTTCCTGTCACCTTGAGGCAGAGACTCATTCTGTTATTTTTTTTTTTTGCCCCTGTTCTTGGTTTGCTATTCAATTTTCTGTTAATTGGTACTAACTGACATATCAAAGTGCAAGTGCAAATGCTATGCAAATATCAAATGGAAAGCTTTTTTTTTTTTACGACTAACACAACTGATAACTGCGTAAATATAATAACTGTGCCAGTTAGAGTCTACCTGATTTATAAAAAGGGTACGTGGGGTAAGTGGATTTTCAAAACAAGGGCTGCTTAGCCCTTTACGAATCGTTATGCTTTTATTTTATCTTTTTTAGGTTGGAATCTTAGAAAAAAATGAAGACATCACACGCTCCTGCCCTTAAGAAACTGTCATAGGAAATAAAACCATAAAACCAAAATAACCTGAATTAAGTGAATAGAGGGATGCCTCTAGAGGCATTGAAGTAGGTGAGACTGTCCTCCCACTGTGGGCTTCAGAACCCTATTTTGGTGTACTCCTTCTCTGGGGGTGATTTCAAAGTTCAACGTGATTTCTTGCCCAGGTCGCCTCGTATGCTTCTTTCCCACCATATATATATCCCATCTAATCTCCTGGCCCTTTCTCCCACCACCCACCCATCCAATCAGTTCTCAGCCCATTTCTATTGCTGTTGGGTTTCCTGCCTCGGGCTATAATTAAAGCAGATTGGAAGAGGAAGTAGGGGAAATCTGACAACTAATTTTGTGTCTGATAAGTAAAATATATGCAGAGAATTTTTTTTTCTTGGACTCATATTCCTTTTCCTTTCCCATTTAATTTTAGATTCCTTCTGCCTTTGAGGTTTTTATGTAAGTTAGAGATTGATATATAAATAAAATACAGTCTGGCCATATCTCATTCATCTTATATACTCCCTTAACTTATAGAACTGACTCTGGTGCCCGGGGAGGTCAGACCCCTGGAACATTCATTTTCAGTGTAAAGTTTATTTATAATAATGCTCATTTGTCTGTTAACTACTTTGTTGATATATAGTACAGGAGATGGTAATCATTTTACTTTATTTTATATATGTCTTCCCAGTAAAAAGACCTGGGCATTCACTTCCTTTTAATCAGCCACCCTTGGGAAAATCAAGCCCATGTGACAAAAGTCATCCTAATTCAGCATGTTAAGTTAGAACCACACACTATCTTGCACAGGGTAGGCATTCAATAAATACTTGTTAAACTGAACTGAACTTTATAAAATATGCCCTTGTTAAATAATATTTCAATAGTATTTAATCACTTATTGAAATGTTTACTTACACATTAAAGAGAATCTTCATTAATACTAAAATTTAGCAGAGATTCCTATAAGTAGCCTATTTGTCTATTTCATAAAATAATAGAGAACTTTAAAAGTATTAATCAGGCCTGATATTTTGGACACGTCTTAAATGTTTTTCTTTTGCCCCTATCACAAAATGGATACAATCTGAGTTAAAGAATTGACAAGACTCTAAGTTGTGATTCTGTCTTTGAACATTTCTACAAAAGTGATTTAAATCAATGGAACAGAATAGAGAGCCCAGAAATGAACCCTCAACTCTATGGTCAACTCATCTTCGACAAAGCAGGAAAGAATGTCCAATGGAAAAAAAGACAGTCTCTCTTCAACTTCAACTTCAAATGGTGTTGGGAAAATTGGACAGCCACATGCAGAAGAATGAAAATGGACCATTTCCTTACACCACACACAAAAATAGGCTCAGAATGGTTGAAAGACCTAAATGTGGAGAGGAGTCCATCAAAATCCCAAAGGAGAACACAGGCAGCAACCTCTTCGACCTCAGCCGCAGCAACTTCTTCCTAGAAACATCGCTGAAGGCAAGGGAAGCAAGGGCAGAAATGAACGACTGGGACCTCATCAAGATAAAAAGCTTCTGCACAGCAAAGGAAACAGTCCACAAAACCAAAAGACAACGGACAGAATGGGAGAAGATATTTGCAAATGACATATCAGATAAAGGGCTAGTATCCAAAATCTATAAAGAACTTATCAAACTCAACACCCAAAGAACAAATGATCCAATCAAGAAATGGGCAGAAGACATGAACAGATATTTTTCCAAAGAAGACATCCAAATGGCCAACAGACACATGAAAAAGTGCTCCACGTCGCTCGGCATCAGGGAAATCCAAATCAAAACCTCAATGAGATACCACCTCACACCAGTCAGAATGGCTAAAATTAGCAAGTCAGGAAACGACAGATGTTGGCGGGGATGCGGAGAAAGGGGAACCCTCCTACACTGTTGGTGGGAATGCAAGCTGGTGCAGCCACTCTGGAAAACAGTATGGAGGCTCCTCAAACAGTTGAAAATAGAGCTACCCTATGAGCCAGCAATTGCACTACTGGGTATTTACCCCAAAGACACAAATGTAGTTATCTGAAGGAGTACATGCACCCCGATGTTTATAGCAGCAATGTCCACAATAGCCGAACTATGGAAAGAGCCAAGATGTCCATCGACAGATGAATGGATAAAGAAGATGTGGTGTATGTGTGTGTGTGTGTGTGTGTGTGTGTGTGTGTGTATCATGGAATATTATGCAGCCATCAAAAGGAATGAGATCTTGCCATTTGCAACGATGTGGATGGAACTGGAGGGTATTATGCTAAGCGAAATAAGTCAATCAGAGAAAGACATGTATCATATGACCTCACTGATATGAGGAATTCTTAATCTCAGGACACAAACTGAGGGTTGCTGGAGTGGTGGGGGGGGGGGGGGAGGGGGTGGCTGGGTGATGGACATTGGGGAGGGTATGTGCTATGGTGAGCGCTGTGAATTGTGTAAGACTGTTGAGTCACAGACCTGTACCTCTGAAACAAATAGTATATTATATGTTAAAGAAAAAGAAGATAGTAGGAAGGGTAAAATGAAGGAGGGGAAATTGGAGGGGGAGATGAACCATGAGAGACTACGGATTCTGAGAAACTGAGGGTTCTAGAGGGGAGATGGGTGGGGGGATGGGTTAGCCTGGTGATGGGTTTTAAAGAGGGCACGTATTGAATGGAGCACTGGGTGTTATACGCAAACAATGAATCACGGAACACTACATCAAAAACTAAAGATGTAATGTATGGGGATTAACATAATAAAATTTTTAAAAAAGTGATTTAAATAATCATAATTTATATTAAATTCATGCTTTTGTCTGGGTGGTCTGCAACTCATAATCTGGAACAGGTTTTTTACTGTCTTCAGAAATGCCCATTTTGCACAGTGAACACTGTCGTTAAGGAACAGTCAAATAAATATGAGAATCACAGATCTTCTCTTGTTAAACACATAAATAGAGCATGAGTCACATTTTTACTTTGCTGTCTGAATAGCTTCAATCTGACAACTTAACTTTGGGAGTTGCATTAGCCACATGTACAAGTTATTCTAGTAATCTCTTAAAAACTAACCATGTAATTATAGAATGTGCCCTTCTGTATTGTTCTTAAAGGTATTGTTCTATAAAGGTATCAAAACTATCTGAATCGTAAATTTTCTATCAATCCTGAGAAATTATAAAAACAAAACGAAGCAACAAAAATCTGTGGCGGACTGCTACTTTTCCCGCTTCCTCCAAATCCATTTCCCCCTTCTTCCATTTCCCCCTTCTCCTCCTCGTCTATTCAGAAAATAACTTTCCAGCTTCTCTTGGAGGTAGTGTGGCCATGTATTTAAATTCAGGTTAATGGAATGTGAGCAGTCATCTTTCCCTGGACATTGGCTTTTCCACTTTTGTCACTGGGTGGAGGATGAACCTAACCTGCTCTCACGACGAGGATGAAGATCACAGCCTTGTGGGCTTGCAGAGCAACAAGATGGAGGTGCCTGCTTCCCCAAATGACCCAGTGGAGAAGAGGCACCCTGCAAGCCTAGACCAGCTGACTGCCACGTGAAAGAGGAATGCATTCTGTATTATTTAAGATGTGGTGTCTTGGATGTTCCTTCATAATTTAACTGAACCTTCACCCTACTCTATCTGTGAATGATATGGACAGAAGAGTTTCTCTTACAATACAAAGCAAATGAAAACAACTTGACGGCATTTTCACAGTTCCTCTGAAGAGTACATTATTAACTTTCATTTTTTAGGGTGCCTTCACGTTAATAGGAGCTTCACTTCTGCCACATGCTTCTATTTGTTCTTCACAGGAAGAAGGAGAGAAGCACAGGTGACTGTGTCCCTCTCCTTTGATTGTTCAGTTAACGTCAATGGCTCCTGACCACCTTTTGAGGCCTGATCAAATGCCACCTCCTCAGAGATAATATTTTTTTTAAATTTTCCAACTGGTTTAATCATTTTTCCTTTTTATGAATGCCCACACAATTGTATCTGTACTTGGGGACTTTGCAGCACTTCCTGTAATTAACCATTCATTCATTTGGCCTCTATGAAAAGGCAAGGTTCCTCAATGAAGAACTTATATCCGATTTATGTCACTGGAGAATTCACAGTATTTTGATGTACTTAAAGCATATAAATATATGTTGATGATAACAGTGAATAAATACATTCTCATTTATTAAATTATAAAACAACCCTTATTAGGCTTAAGGAAATAATATAATAATGCATCTTGGATGGAAAAAAACCATTCTACTCTAACCCAGAAGCCATAGAAACTGATGACAAAAATAATAATTAATAATGATACCAAATGACTTAAATTTCAGATGGGAATTGTGATTGTCTTTTAAACTGAGCAACATCATTTCTTTTCAACTGTACCTAGGTAAAATTTTTAAAAGGCAAGAACATGACTCTACTACAAACTCTTGTTACGTTAAATAGTTAATCACATAAAGATCAGACTGATTTGATTTTGGTGGGAAAATCTATAAGCCATTTTAAAAATCATGTCTGATATTTACTCACTGGCTATCTTATTTACTAGGCTTTATAAGATCAAATCATGTGTCACCTACCAAATTAAGGCACAGTAGATTCTTGATTGATTCTGAAGTTAACATTAGGGATAGCCATCAAAACTGTGGGTTTTCAGTTGGTTCTTATTAGCTGGCTCCCAGTCTAATTAGAACATGGAAATATAGAAAACATTTTTGACTTGTTCCTAATACTCAAAAGTCTGGGAACCAGACAGAAAAGTCTCAAATAGGCTTAGTAATGCACTTATAGATTTTATGTATTCAATTCTCAAATGCTCTTGTTTGAACACAATCTATTAAATATGACTTAATAAAATATGGTAAATATCTTCTCTCTCTAATATTCTAAATGCTACCTTACACCAAGGCTAAAGAAAACCATATTCTTAAATAGATTATGTGAATTAGATAGTATTATGTTAGAATATCATCAAATTCTTTTCCTAAAATTTTTTTTTCCAACACTTAGGAGACTAGAATAACATGAGTTTGACATTCAGTAGTAATACTTCATGGCTGTGTGAATTTCTGCAAGTTACTTAACTTCTCTGAGCCACAGTTTCTATATATTTAAAGACTGGGATGATAATACCTACGTATAGTATTAATATAAAAAGTGGATTATAAGACTGCCTGAAAACACTGATTATAGGACCTATAAGACATTCATTATATATAAAGCCCTCTGATACTTCTACACAGTGGGAAAGAAAATTGGCATTATTCCACTCATTTCACCTTCCCAGAGACCTTATTTAGCATATAGTGGATGGTTAAAAATGATGTATTTTTTTATTTTTCAGTGAATAAATATATTTGTAATTTTTTATAAAATTTGGTAATTTTATAAAATATATTTGTAGTTCTACACTACACAATTTTAATAAATAATTTTATATTTGAATGAATAAATATATTTTTAAAATTTTATACTCTCATTCTCTCTTATCATTATCATTTCTTTCTTTCTTGGTCTTTTCCTGTTAATGTTTAAGCACTGTTAAGTATCTATGTTTTCTTGAAAGGCAAATAAAAACAACAGCAACCCTTCCCTTGAGTCTTGGCATTCAAGATATTAAGCTTTTTGCTAGAAGTATCATTAAAATCCTATGGTACTGGTACCAGAATTGAATGAATTGATGAATGAAACACAATAGGTAGTCTTGAACTAGATCTTAGCTTTTAATAATCACAAGCCATCACCAGCCAAAGGACAAAGAATCACTTAAAATGGTTTTGAAAATCTGGGTATATTTGAGGAAAAAAAAACCACAAACTAATGCTGGATCTTCATTTTGTAATTTCAAATGTATTTAAAGCGTAAATGCAAAAAATCCAAATAAAGAAGTAAACCTGGTTTCAGGGAAAGATAACAATTTGCATGCATCCATTTAATGCTTTTCCTTCTGGACACCCCTGACAACATCAGTAAAAATATATATATATTTACTCATAAAGCCACAAGAGCAGAAAGAGTGAGAGACAAAAGAATAGCAACAGAATTTTAGAGGCTAAAAAGCAAAGGGTGAGTGGTAACGAATTTAGTGGATTCGGGATGCTAAAACCTAAGCGAACAGTTGAGAAAACTGGAAAGCAGTCCTATTTTGTCCTACACTCTGCCCTACAGTGAGTCTGGAGATTTACTCTCTTGAGAGCAAAACACAGGATTTCTAGACTGGGGGACAGTGACAGAGTTGGCAGAATTACTCTTCACCCAATGAGAATTTTAAAAAAAATTATGTATTTACTGAATGCTGAGACTCCTTCCCCCCCTCCCCATCCCTTTCTCTATTCCCTGAAAACTGGCAATCTGGACTTTAGCCTCAAGACAGAACAATAACAGAGGCTTTTCTGGGGATTCTCACTGACCCAAGAAGAGACACCAAAAACACCTGACACTATGTAGCAATAAAAGGCAGGCAACATCTCCCTAAAGTCAAGTTCAAAGTCAACACATGCTACTTAAGTGAGTAGAATATTTATTTAATATTTAGTCCCCAACTTTTAAATCTGAACAATCAACCAAAGGTGTCTAGAAATCTAAGAAGCTTTTAATATAAAAGATGCAGATCAAAACAAATAATTAAAGAAAACCAACAGTTACTATGCAGAAGGAGGAAAGCTTTGAAATACCCTGATTTTCTCAAAGAGATAAGAAAAGTGACTGCCTCCACAAAACAAAAATAGGATATTATTAAAAATAAAGTACATTTAGAAAATGACAAGCTTTTGGAAATTAAAAACATGACAGCAGAAATGAGAAAAATGACGGGACACTAGAAAATAAAGTTGAGATGATCTGAGATGGAAAATAAGCAATAAAATATTGAACCAGTCCAGCAGGTATAATCCCTAGAAAGAAAAAATAAAGAAAATGGACAATAAGTAACCATTATTAAGTCAGAAACAGTGAATGGATTAGAGATTTTTACTCCCCTTGAAAGTTCACAACTTAGTCTGCCACAGATTTATAAACATATGTTGACAGAAGACACAATAGCTCTGCATCAGAGACACAAATCATTTATTACTCAAAGCAAAAACAGCAGCAGGAAGAGCATTTGGTGTTGTTTCCTTACACCCCAACCCCCACAGTGTGACACAATGAGGGCTGGATTTTACTTGTGTGTACATGTGGTGCCCCACTGGAGAGGCTTCCCAAATTCTAGAAAACTAAGCTTTTATAGGCTGCTGACATATCTAGTCATTCTCCTTCCAGAAAGAAAGAGATTATGCATTATCCTGGAATTTAAGCAAATACTTCCAGGAAGAAGCAGAAGGCTTTAATCTTCTCTACTCTAGAATATTTCTGGAGAAGCATGTTTCTAAATCTTTCTAGGGAGATACACTGTCTCTAGTTTCTAAGACCTCTTATTAATTAAAAAATGTCCTTTGCTTAGTATTCTCTGACTATACAGGGCTGAGGTTTGCAAAATCATGGAGAATTGTCTTTCAACAATCATCAATGAAATAATTCAATAAAATTTCCAGAGCCCACTTAGTCTTCAGTCTACTTGATGAATATAGACCCTCACCAGAGCACATCATTGTGGAACTTCAGAACCTGTGGATATGGCAAAATTTTTAAAAGTTTTCAGAGAGATTAAAAACAGGTCATATACAAAGTCATAATGACTTTTGACTTCTTAACGGCAACATTGGAAACTCAAAGACAATGGAACAATGCCTTCAGAATTCTGAAGGAAAACTCTTTCCAAGTTAGATTTCTATCCCCAGCTCAGTAAACAATCAACTGAGAGTGTAATCAAGATATTTTCAGATATCTAAAGTAACTGAGAATTTTACTTCTCATGTTCCTTTCTGCTTTAGCTACTGGAGACTGTATTCTACCAAAATAAGAGAGAAAAATCTAGAAAATGAATAAATGGTTCCAAGATAAAGGAACTCCAACACAGAAGAAATGCATCAAGAGTTCAAAGGAGGATAACAAATGGAGCTTCTAGGAAAACAGCTCCAAGCTAGACATAGTAGGCAATCGGTCTGGACTGTAGAGATTTAAAAGACAATGTTGAGGGCTGACTTCACCAACATGCCCAATATCACTGTACAATATGTATGCAAGGAAATACATATGCAAGGATATATATTAGTCTATTATGAATAATTTTATTTTATATTTATTTATTTATTTATTTATTTATTTGAGAGAGAGAATGAGATAGAGAGAGAGAGCATGAGATGGGGGAGGGTCAGAGGGAGAAGCAGACTCCCTGCTGAGCAGGGAGCCCGATGCGGGACTCGATCCTGGGACTCCAGGATCATGACCTGAGCCGAAGACAGTCGCTTAACCAACTGAGCCACCCAGGCGCCCTATTATGAATAATTTAAATTTTATTCATTGTGTCTTTGTGTATTTTCCTATGTACTACTATAAACAAGTATTAATTTTAAAATCAGAAAATTGTATTAAACACATCTACTCAAGAAACAAATCTCCTTTGATCCTAATGATACTTCTAGTGACAGCCTTCCTTTTCTTTCCCTTTATAATTATATATATTGAAAGAGTGGTCTACAATCAATGTCTCCAATTCCAACCCTCCTATCACTCTTAAATGTCGTAGCACTATAGCTGCTGTCCATACAGCCCACAGAATATACTCTGGAAATGTCACTAGTAGATATTCTTCAGTCTTCTTATTTCATCTAGGAGTTTCATCCAGCCAATATGTATTGAGTGCTTACCATAAGGCTTTTGATACCACTGGACACGTCTCTTTTGTAAAACACTCCTTTCCCTTGGATTCCATGACATCTTGGTCTCCAGTTCTCCTTTCATTACTGCCCCCCCTTGTTTCCTTTCATTCTTTCTTTATATCCTCTGAACCTCTCCACACAGCCTGAGAATCTGTGGCTCCCCAGAAGCTTTTCATCATCTCTTTATCCAACTCATTTTACAAATTTGTGAAGTCATGGAATGCAGTCACCACACAGCTTCATTCACTGTCCATTGTCGACTCCGAATTTGAATACCCTGTCAAATTGCTCCCCCGATCTCCAGACCAAATACTGATCAGCCTTAGTGACAGTTCCGCATGTATGGCCCGTAGGTACCACTGATGCAATACATCCCAAACTTAGCTCACTATTAAGCCAAAACACATCTTATTTTTTCCTACCCTGTGTTTTCTAACTCAGTGGCAGACACACCATCTAACCTGGATTCCAAACTATGAGGCTAAAGGCTACCTTGCACTTTTTACTTTTACTTTTCCTTATCACTCACATTTAGTGACCAGGTCTATTGATTTTGCCTTCTTGATACCTTGGCAATTGCTCCTTTTTCTCTCTCCCTACCTAGGTCAGCTTCCTGCTTAAATGAATTATGACATTTCTGACCTTCCAAATAAGGTCTGAACTTCCCACCACGGCGTTGACAATTCTTTTCCCCCTTGACTCTCCCTCTTTCCTCAATATCATCTCCTACTAGCTTCGTACTCCAGCCTTAAAGAACCAGATTTTAACATATTCTTTTGCCTTTCTCCCTTGTGGATAATGTTCCGTCCTTCTAGAATGAGCTTTGTCTCTCACCCTTCTCTATGTATCTAACTGCTATTCATCTTCATGCATTCAAGAGTTACTTCATCAAAGAAGCCTTTCCTGACTCGCCTTTATCCAAGGCTAGATTCGGTGCCATCCCTATGTGCTTGTATCAAGCTTTGTCTTACTATCCCTCTCTTAGAGCTTTCTCAAACTCACTGCAAGCTAATCCCACCAGAAATCCCACCCTGTTTCAATGATGACTCCCTCACTAGAACTCCTCTGGAGAGATTTCCTTCAGAATGCATTTATGAGGCACACAAGAAAACTTATTTTTATGGTTCAATTTTGTTTTTGCTCAGAAGTAGTACTGCCCCGTGTGATCACCAAAATTATTGAACAGATTTGACATTGAATAACTTTTCGCTATTTCAGAAAATTCAAATATGCTTTCAAAGGACAAATACTTCTTCCCACTGAGAATATTCAAAAGACTGCTCTTAGATGTGAGAATTATTGAATGTTTGCTAAAAAGAAACAGTCAAAGTACTGCAGAACTACAGTTTTAAGTGTACACATGCTTTCCAATCCATATTTCAGTAAAAACCACCAAGTAAATAAAAATATAGTTTTTAAATGGAAAAAAATTAAGCTAATTCTTATTTTTAGAACACTGATATCATATATAAATGCTGCAAATCAGTGGATAAGAAAAAAAATGGTTAAAAATGCAGCATGCAAACTCATACACAGAATATAGTACTATAACACATCAAAATAACCACATTAGGAAATGCAAGGAATAAAAAAAATGATATCAGATAGGAATATCTTGGGAGAACATTATAATATAGGACTAGATTGTTAACGGGAAGAACATAGCAATACTAACGTGGAAGTCTAATTCATGTTTTACATGTTGATTCTTATATTAATATCAGAAATAATCTTCCCATGGAACTATTATTTGTCATTAGTATTTTCTCTCAATGAATAATATTATGTTTGAAAAGAGGAAAAAAGAAATAGTTTAGAAATACTGATTTAGAGGTATTGTTGCTCAGTACTTGAGTATTTTAAAGTAAAACTATGTGACATAAATTAAAACAGATATACTACTACCTAGCTTGATGAAGAGCAGTCCTAAGAAAGTATTCATCCAGCACATTAAAGCATCAAGGTCTTTTGAAAATGTCACACAGTGAAAGCATTGCATGAATCTAAGGCAAATGATACAATGCACACAGTAGGCACTTAATGAGTATTTGTGAAATTGAACATCAAAGATGAATCAAGGGAGGTAGCAGTGTATCAGTAAAGTGACCCAAAGTTACTTTGATAGTCATGATTTCCATGATTTCCTACTTCATTTTAATGAGCATTAAGAAATTATGATTCTAAGTTGAACTTATTACACAGACTATTGCTTAACATAGGGGGTTATCTTTTAACACTTGGAAATACTCAGTGTCCAAGTCTTTTCTGTGTGACTTTGGGCTTTTTATTTGTTTTTGGCCTATGTGTGTTCTTTTTCCAAGGAGAACTCTGATACCTCAGCTATACAGCTATATATCAATTATACAAAATAAAGGAGAAACTATGGTCATGTCATAAGAAGTATATATTTCACCAAATCTTTATTGAACACTTACAGTCTCTTACTGTTGAGTGTACAAAGATGAAAAGCAAGACTCAATGCTTGCCTTCAGACATGTCCAGTGGGGCAGCAAGGAACCTTCTATTATAAAGTAATGCAGCAAAACAAGGCTAAAGAGGGACACCTGGGTGGCTCAGTTGGTTGAGCGTCTGCCTTCAGCTCATGATCCCAGGGTCCTGATATGGAGTCCCACGTTGGGCTCCTTACTCAGCAGGAAGCCTGCTTCTCCCTCTGCTTGTGCTCATGCACTTTCTCTCTCTGACAAATAAATAAAATCTTAACCAAACAAAACAAGGCTAAACAATGTGCGATCAGATGAGTAGCTGGCCCAAGGAAGACTGGAAATTCTGAAATAACTGACTGCCATCACACATTTGTGGCAATTTCCATTGAAGACAAACCCTAATAAGCTTTGGATTCATTCTGAATTCAAATCCTGGTTTTATCTCTTAGTAGCTGTGTGATGTGGGTATAAGGTAGGTGTTTATCAAATTAGTGTACCAAACACTGTCAGAAGTAAAAGGAGGCATAATTGAGAGCTATGGGAGTTTGGAAGGACTTGGTGGGTGCGGCAGGACTCAAACTGAACCTGGGGTGCCCTGTAGGATATTTGGATGGGAGGAGGCCGTTTTGGCTCTGAGGAATGAAGGAAGTTTCAGAGAAAAGAGTATACATCGCGAGTGATCTAAAGGCAGATGGGCACAGAGGTTGGCCTGCCAGCAAGGAAAATATATCAAATTCCACGATCACAGAAAAGCTTTGAATCCTATTTATTAAAAGATCGAGACAGTGTCTTTCCAAGCTTCTATTCCTCCACGCTCTCACACTCTCCCTGATTTCTTTCAAATACACATTTAGAAATACTTAATTGAATGTAATATTTTGCCAGTATTTATGGTAATTACTTCCTGTTAGTTCTTTTATTAAGGAACAACACAATTTTAGGTAGGATGCATGGCCCCAATTTTCTCAGTTTGTAGTAAGTTATCTGACATATCTTGCAATAAACCAGCATCCGTAAGAGTTATTCTTCTGGTTTAACAAGAGAACGCTACTTAGATTTTTAAATATCCAACCTCGCACTATTTACATCACATATGGTGAAGGTGGAGCAAGTAGTGAATTCATCTTATTCAAGTATATTATCTCCACTCCCTTCTGGCACAGTATTTTATTATTATTATTATTTTGCATACAATTGAATAGGCTTTTGTGCTACATAGTTCAGTGGGAAGGAATAGACGCACACAGCCACATTCTAGACAGAGATATACCAAATGCAAACAATAACTCTCTGCAGAGTTCACAAGAGATTTATCACAATAAAAGGGGCCAGGAGAATCTGGACATTTCTGGGTTACTGTGCCATTCCCCCACCGCTATGCTCTAAACATCTCAGACAGGCTGACAGAAACTATTGTTATAACTTCTGCTGGTGTTGTATTTCTATACCGTATTGGTTGGGCTGCAAGTACAGTACAGTACAGGCATGCCCTCTAATGTGCTCTTTCAATTTGCACACAGAAACTTTAAGTGTCTATTATCTGGTTTACTTACAGTGTCTATCACCACTGCTAAAAAAAAGAGAAAATGGCACCATCAGGTTGAAAACAGAAGAATGTCTGCTGTGTAGAGAATAAAAGGAAATTTTTAAAAATCTCCGCTGGAACATTTTACACCCCATGGCTAACTCCTGCAATTTTCGCTTTGACATGAAAAAGTTCGTTATGGCCAAAAAAAAATAAGAAAAGAACTCCTATTACATTGTGACCTGTCAATAATTGTGCATCCACATTCAAATACGAGGTCATTCACATGTTTCCAATGTATGACTGGGCAAGGGGCCCAACAATGAAATAATTATGTGAATCCTCTTGCCTGCAGAAATTCCTATTGACTTAGAAGCCAGCAGACAACCTCCAGATTCCAATCTACACATCCCTTAAAACATGATATATGGTAAGGGATCAAAATCAAATCAAAGCTCTAAGACTCAGTATTAGGAGTGGCTAAAAGCCTAGTACATTCTGTGCTTCTGTTTATCCACCAAATTTGGCAAGAATACGTGCTAATAATCCCAAACTGAAAGAAATGGTATGAGAAACAGTTTCTGTTTGTGAGGTGTGTGTGTGCTGGGCAGGGGTGGAGGGCTGGCGAGGAGAAGAAAGTCCATTTGTGTCATAATATCTACTGATGACATTTTTTCTTGTTGTTTCTATCTTAGCTTTTGACATTTTTCTATTGTATTAAAAAAAACACTAAATCTATAGAATATTATTAGCCTTTACTGAGAACTCACTTTGTGTCAGTTCTAAGTACTTTACATCCATTAACTCATTTCATTCCCACAAAGCCTTTTGACATAGACTTTATTTTTACGACCTGGATATTATAGGTGATGAAACTAGAGCACACGGAGGTTAGGTAAATAGCTCAAGATCGCATAGCTAGTAATGGGTAGATCTGGGATTCTAACCTAGGAGGACTGGCTGAGGTGTGACTAGAGTTGGACTGGCCAATATGATAGCCTCAGCCACAGAGGGCTACTGAGCAATTACAGTAGGGCTGATTTGAGCCGAGATGCCCTGCAGGCATGAAATATACCTAGGACTTCACTTAGTAAGGAAAGGAATATAATAGTATCTTATCTTGCCTGTTTAACATCTCATCGAAAACTTTTGTATTGATTACAGGCTGAAATGATAATATTTTGGATATATTGGGTTAAATAAAACATACTATTAAAATTAATAATTTCACATGGCTCATTCTACTTTTTTAATGTGGACACTAGAATATTTAAAATTACATATATGACTAACTGTATATTTCTAATGTTGGCTCTAGTCTGTTTTTTTGTTTTTTTTTTGTTGTTGTTGTTGTTTTTTAGACAGAGTGAGTGGGACCAGAGGGAGAGGGAGAGAGAATCTTATGTAGGCTCCACCGTGGAGCCCTACTCAAGGTGTGATCTCTCGACCCTGAGATCATGAACTGAGCCGAAATCAAGAGTCGGATGCTTAACCGACTTAGCCACTCAGGTGCCTCTCTAGCCTGGACTCTTAACTACTCTGCAATATTGGTTGTATTTTTAATTAATTAATTTTTTAAGTAGGCTCTATTCCCAGCATGGAGCCCAATGCAGAGCTTGAAGTTACAACCCTGAGATCAAGATCTGAGCTGTATCCAAGGTCAGAGGCTTGACCAACCGAGCCACCCAGGCGCCCCTGCAATATTGGTTTTAAAATCAGAGTGAATATTAGCCCAAACATGGATATTTCCTTCATCTTATTTTGTATTTTATTAATTTACTACATGTATATTATAATATAATCCCTTCAAGCTTAAAAACATAAACTGAACCTTTATATAAAATCACCCAGTGAACCAACTACAGGGTCATTAGTTATTTTCATAGGTTGTTGATGAACCTGAGACTGATAAACTGTGAAGCGGAACAACGTCATCAGCACAAGGAATAAATATGATCCAATTATTATCTGTAGGGCCATTAATAAAAATAATCATAAGAGGGCTAACATCTATGAAGAACTCACAATATGCCAGGCCTTGGGCAAAGCCAGTGTCATCCACAGGGTTGGTACTGCCCACTAGGGGGCATTTTGGAAATTGGTCCGCCCATTTCGGTTGTCCCAGAGGACACTGGTGGTACAAGAACTCTTGGGTCAATCCTGCCCAGTGAAGAATGCCACTGGATATTCTCAGAGAAGCAACATCATTTCATAATTATCTCAGCCCAACTGGCTAAGCCTAAAGCCTTACATAAAAACACCAAATATTTGTTGCGCAGTTTTAATACGCACAGAGTTTTCCAGGAATTCCGCTGCCATGAAATTCAAGAAAAGACAGTACTTTGATCAGAACTTCAAAAAGTCATTTACCATTTTAGAAAATTACACCCTTGGTGTCAATACTGCTCTTGGTATTAGAGTTCCTGATTCAGCACACCTGTATTTATCCTCCTATATCTGCCATATTAAAGATGCTAAACTGCAAGCATCTGATTACTTCCTATGTCATTTAGATTTGTCACGTATAATCATTGACATATTGAATATATGTCCCTTTATTATAAATAGCTTTCCTTTTATTTTCTCCTTTAAATCAGAGTGAGGGAATTAATTCATTTTTAAAATTATGTATGCATTAGGTTATATTATGCATAAATTATTTTTTGGAGAGTAAATGGGGCATTATAAAATCTTAATTTAAGAAAGGGCATATTGGTCTGGTAAGAATGAGAACTGCAAGGCTGAATTCTTTATATGCATTAACTAATTTTTTCTTTAAAAATGACAAGCTTTAGGAAGTAGGTACCTTCTTTTCATCTCTATTTCACAGATCCGTTAAATAACTTAAGTATTTTAATTGTTCGAGGTCAACATTTGAGATTCAAAAATTTAAAAATCTTATAATCTATGTTCTAACAAGTATATTGTCTTCTTATTTTTCTTATATATAACTATATTTTATATTATAATATACACTACATATTATAATTTACACAAGTTAATGTATAAATGTATTTTAAAATATTCAATTTAAAAATATTTTCAAATGCTACCTATTGATAATTTGTTGTTGTTTTTAAAGGATTTGTGTTCCAAATGACTATCTTCACTATTCCCCACCGAAAGCATCGGAAAGCATTTACTTTGTCATTTCCAGTAGGATCTCATTATCTTTTCTTAAAATTTTGAATGCTCATCCTTAAGGAAAAATAAATTGAAGAATAATGGGATTTTGTTTTCAAAAATGTATAACAGATGGGATATTTAAAATCCCCAGCCAATAGGAAATTACAACATTTACATATGCATTTACCCTATGTCTCAGAATTTCCATTTCTAGGAATCTATCCTCATGACAGGTTGGAAAAAAAAGGAAAAATTATTAAAAGAAGTATACCCAAGGCTATTCATTAGAATTGGTACCACATATTGGAAACAACTCAAATGTTCATGCTGGGGAATGAGTAGAAGAAACTGTGGTAGCTCCTCCCAATGGAGTACTATGCAGCTACCAAAAGAATAAGTAAAATTCTCTTTCTATTGCTGGAGTGATCTACAGAATATAATCTGCCGTGGAAAAATGAAGTACAGAGTACTATGTAGAGCACTCAGAGTGTGGCCTCCAGACCATCGCCAGCATCACCATCACCTGGGAACTTGTTAAAAATTCAAACAATTGTATGGCTATCCTAAACCTACTGAAATAGAAAGTCTGGGCGTAGGATTCAGAAATCTGTGTTTTAACAACCCCCCCAACCCACTGATTTATTTGTAGCTGAGTGTGAAACCTTTTGCTATACATTATCCTACTGTTTTTCACAGAAGGGTAGAGAATATAATACAAATACATACATATATAATTATACTATACATATATATTTGTTTATGTGTTTTTTTAAAGATAGAAGATTAAACCATGAAATAAATAAGAGGTAATAAAGCTATATAAAATAGTTAACTGTGGAAGAATCAAGGGGAAGGAGACAGGCACAGAAGCCAGACCTCTCTGAATATACTTTGAGTTGTAGATTTGAATTTGGCATCATATACATACATGTAATTTTTTTAATACAAGGTAAAACAAATAAACTTGTCTTTAGTTGGTGGCTTAATAAGATAGAATTGTTCCTAGTGATTTTAAAGCAGTAATTTGTACTCTATTAGGGTATAACTAAGTAGAACCAAAAGAACTACAAAGATATGATACATTCTTTGCAATAATAATTTTGTTACCAGTAGTACTGATATTAGTATTCTCAAATTATGGAATAATTTGATATCACTATAGGATCAAAGAAATAAGGAACTACGCTAATGTCATTAGGAATCTAGAATTTCATTGAAAGAGAAAAGAAATACAAATACAAAACCAAACAACTCAGGTTAAAACAGCATAATTCTAAATTTAAACTCGCCATATTACCATGAACTTTGATATATGTCCTCTTAAAAAGAAAATTTCTTAGTCCTGTCGAGAAAAAGACCTGGAAACAAATGGCAAACAAAATGGATCCATGGAATACAGCTGTGATCTCCAAATACCATTTCTGACTAAAAGAAACTTGAGTTCCCTGAGAAGTAACTGAATTCATGTGTGAGGCTAGAAATGCACTAGATAAGCCTAACCTTCTTGTCGTACCAGAAGGCCACGAAGCTATCAAAGACTACTATGATAATGTCCAAAAGACTCAGCCAAACCCTCAACAGGTTTCTACTGACCAAAGATGAGACCATCTAAACATCAATAAGTATAATAATGACAATGAATTAAAGTCTGTTAAATATATTAAAAGCCCAGGGTCATTTCACAGCAATACCAAACTAACACATAAAAGACCTCATTGTTCGTCTTTGAAGTTGCTCAAAATTCATCTAAAACTTTTGTAAACTTTAAAGAGAAAGAGCTAAACACTTAATTTGTCTTTCCTGCGCTAATTGTTATTTCAGGGTAACCAAATAGTTAATGAGAGAAAGTTTCTTTTTATGGAGTATTTCAGTTAATAAAGAAGAAGGAATTACCGAACTAGAATATCACTATTGGGCAAAACCTTTTTTTTTTTTTTTTTAAATGAGCGTAAACCTTTATGAAATAATTAAGTTAGGTGATGATCACCATAGCTACTACTTTAATGAAAAGAGATAGAACCGGATAGAATTATACATTCCCTATATATTAACCTTAAATAAAAAGAAATAAAACAAGAGAATTCAAAGCAAATTAAACTACAAGCTTACATAATTTAGACGAGCATAAACAACTCTACAGAATCCCTTTTAGTATTTTCTCTACTTTTGTGTACTAACAGAATTCTTTAAAACAAAACAGCAAAAAAAAAATAGGAAGCAAAAATGGATATCGGTAAGAACTCTGAAAAATGATTTGTATATAAATTATAGTGGAGTTGAACAGGTAAAAATTCATATGACCAAGATCATAAGGCTTGCTATCCTATTCACCTTGGTATGCCCTCTGTGTCCTAACACTGTGCTTAAGCACATAGTATTATATGATAATTACTCTGATTCTTCTCAGGTCTACTGATGCTCCAAGTAATTAAGTAGAATACAGAATCAACATGAAAAAAATTGTTGACTATTAGCTTAACTGAGGTAACTTTCATTGGCACACTTAGTTTTTTTTTTTTCAAGATTTTATTTATTTGAGAGAGAGAATGAGAGAGAGAGAGAGTATGAGAGGGAAGAGGGTCAGAGGGAGAAGCAGACTCCCTGCTGAGCAGGGAGCCCGATGCGGGACTCGATCCCGGGACTCCAGGATCATGACCTGAACTGAAGGCAGTCGCTTAACCAACTGAGCCACCCAGGCGCCCCACACTTAGTTTTTTTTTAAAAATGAATATAATGTAACCATATTGTTCTGAAAAGACAAAAATTGGTCATCTAAATTCTCATTTAGACTAAGAATTATATTTTCAAAAAATGTAATAAAGCCTATAAAAACAGTTTTGACACCCAAGACATTTAATTATAATATGTTTTTCTTAAGAGCAGATGCTGTCTGAATACTCTAAATAAGTATATCTTTAGAAAAAAATTAGAAAAAATCTGTATTATACTTATGGCATCTTATTATGTCATTTCAAAACTAAACAGCAAAAACTCTCTGGGAAAGAAATAATCTTCTGAAACATTTTATTAAAGAAGATTTTTAGCTTTCCTTGGTCATACAAATTATTTTCCTTCTTATTCTAAATAATAACCATGTTAATTTTTAACAAGAATAATGTTGGTAAAGCCCATTCTAAAACCCATTTTTATATCTTATTTTACAGAAATCAGTGTTAACCAAATTTCATTCTGTAACATATAGAATGGAATGCTCTTTAAAAAAGCATTTCATGGTCAAACGCATTTGGGAGATACCACATACTACGTTCTCTGCAAATTCAGAGTACAAAGTTATATAGTAAAAGGCTCTGAGAAGCCTACTAGCAGAAATATTTCCCACGAACTTTATAACAGCACATTTCCAAAACTTACTCGATGATGGAACTCTCTTGTGTAACATGTTTCAATGTTTTATAGAACAAATGCTGGGAGTGCTGGACTAAGTTAATTGTCATTTTCTAAGCACAGATTGTAGCACACAGACCATTGAGAGAACTTTCCTTAGTGTCATTTTATATACGTGAAAAAGTTTAAAAAACACAAGAAATCAATGAGCTATTAAAAATCAGAAGCAAGTTATCGTTGAATTTAGAAATACTCCCCCTGAATTCAAAGACTGGTATGCATACTTTTCCAGTTTAAAAACTAAAATATATTTTTACTATTTCAAAATGCCATTAACTAAGTGACCATAAAAGTTAACATAGTTAATTTTCGATATCATAGGGATTGTGTACCATATAACCTGGAATAATTACTGCTACTATAGTATATTTGTTTTCTCAAAAAGTAGAATACAAATTCAGTCATAGCCTCAAATTTTTTTATCATGTTCCACTGTTTAACTCATTAAAAAATCAATGATAAAATAATTTTCTGCGAAAACATCAAATGGAACCAAAACCATCCAACACTTTAAAAATCAGACACACCAGGAAATTCTAGGTCTTATGATTTGATAAGTTGGGGTTCTCCGTTTTAACTGGCTATTAATGGGCCGAGGCACTCAGTCAGATCCCAAGAAGGTAGAGATAGCCTCCTGTGGTTGGCTTTTGAACCTCAATTTGCAAGGTCAACTGTAACTCCCCCCCTAGTCATCACTGAGGTTAAAATAGAGAGAGCAATCTGATCCTGGAAACGTGTCCATCTAACGAGAGCGGACGGCCTGGAAGTACGTACAGAGACTAGAAGAGAACGGAATGAAGCCAAAAAAGATGATATTATATAAAGACTTAAAAAAAACTTTAGTTTCAAACTACAGTAACTTTAGGGGTAATAAGTAAGTCTTCTTTTCAAAAACTCTGAAGCCCCTCTAGAGCCAAGGGAGGATAAAGGGTAACGGATAAAGAAAAAGCAAATAAGCTAGGGAGAACAACGCCTTCTTCTTCCGGGCGCCCAGGTGGCGCCGTCGGTGGGGCGCCTGCCTTCGGCTCAGGTCGTGATCCTGGAGTCCTGGGATCGAGTCCCGCGTCGGGCTCCCTGCTCGGCGGGGAGCCCTGCTTCTGCCTCGGACCCTCGTCCCTCTCGTGCTCTCTGTCTCTCATTCTCTCTCTCTCAAATAAATAAATAAAAATCTTAAAAAAAAAAATAATTTCTTTTTCCTCCTTAACCCCAGTTAATTTATCTGCCTTGTCCGTGTTATGTTTTTCAGAAAGTAATTCAATGCTACAAAATTGCTATCAAAGGATGTATAGAAAGACTGGTAGCTTGTGCCAAGAGAATGAGCACAGACTCTGAAGTTAAAGATATGGGTTCTAGACCCTCCTTTACCTTGTATGATCAAAGAAATGAGGCAAGTCTTCAAGCCCTCGTTCTTCTTCCAACTAGAACATGCTAATAATACTTTAAAAATTGTCCATGAATGTATTTTTTTAAATCTATTTCTTTTTTAAGATTTTTATTTATTTTTTGAGAGAGAGAGAGAATGGTAGAGAGAGAGCGTGAGAAGGAGGAAGGTCAGAGGGAGAAGCAGACCCCCTGCCGAGCAGGGAGCCCGATGCGGGACTCGATCCCCAGACTCCAGGATCATGACCTGAGCCGAAGGCAGTCGCTTAACCAACTGAGCCACGCAGGCGCCCCATGAATGTATTTTTTAAAGTGTAGTCAAATTTTTGGTTGCTATTGAGTTCATCACCTCTAAGGACTGCAATAGAAATAAACACTTATATCTTTTTATGGAATTTTGTAGAACCCATATCTTTAACTTCAGAATCTGTGCTCATTCTTGAGGCCACAGTGTCGCACCTGGGATTCTGTCCCACTTCACCACTTGAGCACCCTCAAACCAGGCACATCCCCCACTGCAGCAGGCCTCTAAAAGTTCTGATTTTGAGCTCCACCACTTATAACACTTTGTGGTATCCACAGCTATATCACACCCGATACAAGTCTCCATACCGCCTACCCTCTCCGTATCTCCTACCTTCCAAAAAAGTGGTCACTTTCCTAATCGTAGACATGCAGTATTTGTTCTCTCAGGACTCTGATTGATCTCTTGCGTGATCAGAATGATTTGTCTTTTTTTTTTTTTTTAAGAGTTTTAAAATTTATTTTGAGAAAGAGAGACAGAGAGTGACAGAGATAGTGGGAGAGAGCACAAGCAGGGAGGAGAGGAAGAAGCTGGCTCCTGCCGAGCAGGGAGCCTGATGTGGGGTTGATTGTAGGACCCTGGGATCATGACCTGAGCCAAAGGCAGATGCTTAACCAACTGAGCCACGCAGGTGCCCCAATGAGAATGATTTGATAACTACCTAGCTGTATTCAAGGTATGACACAAACTTAGGGTTTCTCTACTCCACCATCTTAACTCCTCCCCCAGAACTGTTTCTTTAAAAAGAAAAACAAAATTGACCAACTTTTAGTTAGATTAGCAAAGAAAAAAAAAAGAAAACTCAAATAAATAAAATTATAAATAAAAGAGGAAAGAAAGAACTAATGCCATAGAAATATATAGAATCATAAGAGACTAATATGAAAAGTTACACATTAACAAATTGGACAACCTATAATTGGGGCACCTGGGTGGCTCACTTGGTTAAGTGCTTGACTCTTGATTTCAGCTCAGGTCATGATCTAAGGGGTCATGAGATCAAGCCCCGAACAGGGCTCTGTGCTGAGTACAGAGTCTGCTTAAGATTCTTTCTCTCCTCCTTTCCCTTTGCCCCTCCCCCCACCTCTCTCTCTCTCTCTCTCTCTCTCTCTCTCTCCCTCTCTCTAAAAAAAAGAAAAGAATTCTAATTAAAAAAAATTGGACACATTGCTAGAAACATACAACCTCCTGACACTGACTCCTGAGAAATAGAAAATCTGAAGAAACCAGTAACAAGTAAGGAGACTGAACCAAAAACCTACCAACAAAGAAAAGTCCAGAACTAGATGACTTTACTGGTGAATTCTACCAAACATTTAAACAAGAATTAATGCTAAATCTTCTCAAGCACTTCCAAAACCCTGAAGAGGAGGGAACACTCCCAAACTCATGAGACTAGCATTATCCTGATATTAAATCCAAAAAGAGATTACAAGAAAATTACAGGCCAATAACCTTGGCGGATATAGATGCAAACACTCTTAATAAAATGCCAGCAAGCTGAGTTCAACGGCACATTGAAAGGACCAGACATGATCAAGTGAGATTTATCCCTGGGGTGCCAGGATGTTTCAAACATACATAAATCAACAAGTGTGATATACCATCCTAACAGAATGAAATCTACAAATCATATAATCATCTCAGTAGATGAAGAAAAAGCATTAGAAAAAGTTCAAAATCCATTCATGATAAAAAACTCTAAACAAACTGGGTATAGAAAAATGTTCCTAGGCATAATGCAGGCCATATGTAACAAGCCCAGAGCTAGCATACAGAATGGTGAAAGGTGAAAGCTTTTCCCCTAAGATAAAACAAACAAACAAACAAAGGAAAAAAAAAACAAAACAGTATGACCACTCTCACCTCTTCTATTTGACATATTATTAGAAGTCCTAGCCAGAGCCATCAGGCAAAAAACAAAACAAAACAAAACACAAACATCCAAACCTTAAAAAAAGAAAGAAATCCACTCTGTTTGTGGATGACATGATCTTATATGTAGAAAATCTTAAAAATTGCACACACACACAAATTGTTAGAACCATTTAATAAATTCAGTAAAATTATAGAATACAAATGCATCATACCAAAATCAGTTGCATTGCTATACACTAATAACAAACTATCTGAAAAACAAAGAAAACAATTCCATTTACAACTGCATCAAAAGCTAAAAAATACTTAGGAATAAATTTAACAAAGGATGTGAAAAATCTGTACACTGAATACTAAAACACTGATGAAAGAAATTGAGGAAGACACAAACAGAAACCTATCCAATGTTCATGGATTAGAATTAATATTGATGAGCCATAGTACCCGAAGTCATCTATAGATTCAGTGTAATAACTATCACGATTCCAATGACATTTTACCAAAACTTTTTTTGCAAGATCCCTAAAAGTCTATGGAACTTCAAAAGACCCCAAATTGCCAAAGCAATCCTGAGAAAGAACAAAGCTGGAGGCATCACATGTCCTGATTTCAAACTATATTACAAAATTATAGTAACCAAAACACTGTGTTATTGACATAAATACAGGCACATAGAACAATGGAATGGAATCAAGAGCCCAGAAATGAATCCACATTAGTCAACTAATATTTGAAAAGGAAGCCAAAAATCCTTAATGGGGAAAACACAGTCTTTTCAACAAATGGAGTTGGGAATACTGATATTCACATACAAAAGAATGAAATTGGATCCCTATCGTACACCACATACAAAAATTAACTCTAAATGAATTAAAGACTTAAGTGTAAGACCAAAAACCATTAAACCCCTAGAAGAAAACAGGGAAAATGAGCCTTAACACTGGTCTTGGCAATGATGTTATGGATATGACAACAAAAGCACAAGCTACAGAAGCTAAAATAAGTAAGTGGGACTACATCAAACTAAAACTACAGCAAAAGAAACCATCAACAAAACAAAAAAGCAACCTACGGAATGAGAGAAAACATTTGTGAACCACATATCTGATAAGAGGTTGATATCTAAAATACATAACAAACTCATACAACTCATCAAAACAAAAACAAAAGCCAATATTTTGATTAAAAATTGGACAAAGACCCGAGTAAACATTTTCCAAAGAAGACCTACAAATGGTGAACAGGTACTTGAAAAGGTGCTCGACCTCATTAGCCATCAGGAAATGCAAATCAAAACTACAATGAGATATCACCTCCCACCTTTCAGAAGGCTACTATCAAAAAAGATAAATAATTTGGTGAGGAGGTGGAGAAAAAGGAATCCTTCTGCACTGTTGGTGGGAATGTAAGCTGGTGCAGCCACTGTGGAAAACAGTATGGAGGTGCCTCAAAAAAATTAAAAATCAGAATACACCCTATGAAATAATAATAATTCATTTTTCTACCCTGAATGTTCATAGTGATAATGAGACACAGGGTCCCAGGCGGAAAGAACTTGCTTCCTGTATGATGTTGTTAGTAAATTAATCATCTCTGAAGTTCCCCTACACTCAGGCTTCTTGTGATATGAGAAAAATAAATCCTCTCTTTTTTATTTTTATGGCACTTTTAGTTGAGGCCTCTGTTACTTGCCAAAATCATTCTTACTGACAATGGCATAATGCTTTAAGAGAGATTTTTGTAATTTCTAATTATTTATTGTTTCTCTTTTTCTTTTCTTTTTTTTTTTTTTTTGCATTAGAGAGCTATAATTGTAAGAAAGATAAACTAAGATTTTAGGTTTCCTTTAACTTTGACAGTTTGTCCATCACAAGGTAAAGGTCTTCAATTCATTCATTTACTTTATGGGTGATACTGTTGAATTTTTATTTTAGGACTTCAACCTCTCATTTTATATTAATTTTTAGAAAAAAATTTCAAATAGGATTGTATTGCTTCTATTTAATTCAGATTTGGAGGACCTAAGAACTGAGGCAGCTCTCATTCCTTCTCAAATAGTTGAGTCTAGGAATAATATTCTTGGTTCATGAGAGTTCTGACTCAAACACACTGTAATTTGGGAGACAGTCTTTCTATGTCCTCAGATACCGTGGTTCTCCTGGAGGCACTTAGTGCATTTAAACTAATATATGATTTATTGACAGAATGATGGTATTTTAGTATTTCCCCCTTTTCTAAGAGGTGCTATTTATTTGTAATCCTCCCCATAACATTTATATCAGTTCTTGTGCACATGTAACTTGTTGGATAGACTAGCCCAATGCAGCACCACTTTGGTCAGACAGACTATATGAGCCGTGGCATGTGAGTTGGTAGTTGGTAGGGAATTTTTCTCATAGAGGTAAGGTAGTCTGTATTGTTCCTTCCTACCCCAGTTCTGTATATTTTCTAACGTATGGAGTCTTCAGACACTGAAGAACTTTGGAGCCGTTTTGATGTGCAAACATTTAACAGTTTATAAGATGAAAAACCATTCTCTGTGTCAATGACTTTAACAAGTGTAAGCCTGAGTCCCATCATTCTTCAACCTTTGATAAAGTTGATTGTCTATTTCTCTTTGGCTGGAGTGAGGTATCTCCATCCTGACATTATCATTCATTTGGATATACGCAAAGTCATCCTTATTATTTGTGGATTTCATATTTATGAATTCACCTACTTGCTAAGATTTATCTGTAAGAAATGTGATCAGAGGTTCCCGAAACTCTAACCCTGTTTCCCCTGGGGACAATGGTTCAGTAATCACTGATTTAGTGTTTGTGGTAACTATATAGAGCCTAACTGCTGTGAACAGTGAGAACTGATTGTATTTACTTAAATTTAGCAGACGGTATATATTATACTTACAAGCACCCTTGTCTGACTGCCAACTAGATGTTGTCCACGGCCCTCCCTTGACATCTCATGTTGCCCTTCAGCTATGGCCCCGTTTCTTTGATCCTCTTTATAAGAAAATTTTTATGTGACCAAATCCAGTGTTCACTTCTCAGTCCACATCTTACTAGACCCTCGGCTGCATTTATGAAGGTTACTACTCTCTTCCTAGAATTGTGATTTGACTTCTAGAAAGCACACTTCTGGTTTTCTTTGTGCATTACTGGCTCCTCAATCTCATGTTCTTTGGTTTTGTTTTGCTTTCTCTGACTCTTCTTGACCTCTACGTATTAGTACCCCAGGACTCCATCCTCAAACCACTTCTCTGGTTTCTCTCTAGCTTCTTCTTGGGCACCACGGCATCAAGTACCATCTGTGTACCAATGGTTCCCTAATTTCTGTTAACGGCATCAATGTGCTTCCTGAGCTTGACCATCAAATATTTAACTGGCCCCTTAAACTGGGATATTTAATATGCATTTCAAACTTAATATGTCCAGAATAAATGACCAATGCTTCCTTCCCCACCCTAAATATATTTCTGCTTTGGGCTCCACATGTCAGTAAATGACCACACTTTTGACCCTGTTGCTCAAGGAAAAAAAAAAAAAAGATTCATCCTTGATTTTCTCCTTTCTCCCAAACCTATTCCCAGTCAAAAACTCTTTTTAGCTCTAAGAAAAAAAGTCTTAAATCTAATCACTTTCCACCTACTCACTGCAAAACCTCTTAGACTCTCGCCTGATCTCCCAACTGGTGTCCCATATCCAGGGCTTCCGGTTTTAATCCACATGCAGATAGGAGCAGGCCATCTCCTGCTTATGCCCAAGCCCCAAGTGACCCTGTCCCTGGCTGCCCCTCTGACCTCAATTCCTTGCTTCAGTCATACTGGCATTCCTGCTGACCATTCATACCTCAGGGCCTTTGCACTTGCTGTTCCTCTGCCCCTAGAGAGTCTTAATCTCATTCCCTCATTTTATTCAGATCTCTATTCAAACATTAACATTTTAGAAACTTTCTCAGTAGTGATCTCTACACTGTCTCACTCTGTCCTACCTCTGCCCTCTTACCCTGAATTACTTTTCTTCATAGCATTTACTGATGTGTTATTATGGGTCGACCCGATTTCTTCCAGCTAGACTATATATTCCTTGAAGTCGAGGCTGACATTAACAACATAACTCCAGTGCCTAGAACAGTATCTGGGACATAATAGATATTCAAATCCTTGAGGAATAAAGAAACTAGGGAATTTTGAATAAATAAATTGAGTTCATGAATATCTAGTACTTTCTATAAATATTATCATAAATATCTTTCTTGTAGTGGCTTTGTATTTATGATCCTCCTGTACATACGTTTGTATTATTATGGTCTTAGTGCTTTTCACAGATTCCACTTATTTCAATTGACTATTTGTTTTCCATCTGATATTCAGATTGCATCGATTTTGAAGATTCCTGTAAGTTTATTCTTTCCACATTTTTTAGCCCAATCCCAGATAGTTTGGAAGCTATTCTTGTTCTTTTAACAACACAAGATGTTCTAGATTTTTCCTGATGTTGCTAGCTGCAACCCTAGAATCAGCTATGCTCCGAGGATGCTAATTTCTTTCAGGCAGTGGTTCTTAAGCATGTCTGGGCATTAAAATAATGTGGGGAGCTTTTAAAACTCTCAGTGCTCAGGCTGCACCCCAGACCTATCAAATTAGAATCTTGGTGATGGGATCCAGGTATCAGTACTTTTTTTTGAGGGGTAGCCAAAATTGAAAACAAATCAGGAGACCAAATAGATTTTCATGAGTATTAACTGAAAATAGATGATGCAAGGAGCTCCTTCTGTTACTTTAGAGACAGAAAAAAAAAAAGTTTTTTAAACAAATTTTTTTTTTTAACTGAAGGTTGAACTCATGTTCATGTTTTCAATATAACTTATTCAACTAAGTTCTTTCTTATCTTGTTCTGATAGAAAACTTAAAATTTATGGGCACTTCCAAAAGTCCCAGCTTTTCTTATCTGACATATGCGATACCATGCTATATATATTGTAATACCAAATTCTGTCTCTAAGTTACAATATTATTTAAAATATTGAAAGCCTTCCATTTTCTTAAACACAATTGTATCTTATCTGGGTGTATTGAAAATATATCCACAATACACTATTCATTTTTACCATTCCATTGAGGGCTTAAGAACAAACAGTATGTGCTATAATTAGACAAGGATATTTAGGCAAAATATACATGAGGATTACTACATGATGTACAATGCCTTATTTGATTCTTAACCTAATGTCTTAGAAATAGTTTAACAGTATAAAGACCCTAATGTCACTGTTTCTCACTCATTATAATATACTTTAAGAATGAGAAGAAAAGTAAAATCACAGCTAACATGTTGGGAATTTGAAATAGGTCTGAAGACACCAATGAGCACATGTCCTGCTACTGAATCATTTGTCACAGACAAAAAAGACTCAGAACTATTATGTATTGGCCCACTTCTTCTGTATCCCATAGTTTTTTTTTATAATTTATCTTTTCATTATCTTTTTAGGAACCAACTATTAGATCTATTAAAATCCATGAGACACTAAACCAAATTATGCATGCTAACTTTGAATTTGTACGGAACAATATTTAGACTGATAGGTTCTCAGTAACAACGGCTAAGGGAAGGATTCAAAACAGGTGAGTTGTACAGAACGTATAATTGTTGAATATTAGTTGAAAGGCATCTAGTCCAGATATTTCTTAGACTTTTTTGATTACTGACACCTCTGATCATCACGGGGAATTTATGGACTCTGCCAATAGAAAAACAAATAATGCATGGATGACCACAGACACATTTTCATACCACTCTTGTAGGTTTAGCCCATGGACTTCTCAAAAGGCCATCTTACAGATAAGAAAACTGAAATCTACAAAGGGACAGTAACGTTACCAAGAACTCAAGAATCATTATTCCAGCATTTCACTTATTATTATATCGACATAGGAGTCTTGCACGAGTCTCCAAAGATGGTGTTTTTCTGTTTTATCAACATGTTGAGCTCCAGTTTGTCTTTGCAATGCCAGATTCTTTTCAGTCTAAAATGAAAAGATGGGCCTGGCAGAGAATAATTATAATTATAATTATAATTATATGAATTATTATAATTATTATAAAAATAATTATTTACACAGAAAAACAGAAACGAGAGAGTAGCCCTCTGCGTCCAGATTTATTACAGCACATCTATTTTGTTTTGTTTTTAAATTTCCCCACATGCTGTTACTTCTCCAAGGGACGCAATTTGGGGTCAAACAAAGCTGACAGCCAGAAAGGTAGAAAAAGGCAGGTTCCCTTTCCTGGCACCCTATGCAACTACCCATTTGGCTGTGAAGCACTTTCTAATGTATCTCCTGGAGAATATATTGATATGGTCTGCAATCTACCACTTCAATCAGATTCTCACTTGTGGGAGATGAAGAAGGAAAAGCCATTGAACACCCTTATCTGGAAACTCCCAGGACAAGGCACCTGGCAACCTCACTGATAGGGGAGTTGGCTGGTATCTGCACTCCAGAGATCAGTAGCCAGATGAAATGGCCGTAAGTGGAAGAATAGCCTCATAAATATTAGAACGCCTACAATGGCCTCGTGATGGGGAAAATCAAGTCCGAACCCTGGGCTTCTCCATTTCTCCCTCTATTACTTCGTATAGTGCAGGTCTTATTTATGATGTTGCCAGACCTTAGAAACTCAAAAGTAGATTGTTACCTTTTCCTCAGAGTGCAGGGAGGTTCACGGACACAGAATCATTTACTATGGATGATATTCTTAAAAACACTTTAATATTCATCCTATTTCAATATGGAAGAATATTTTTATCTGAGGGATACCACCCATCAATGGGATAAAAGTCGAATCTCACGATTGCCTACGTCACATATTTATCTTGATAACATTGCCGGGCCTGACTTGAATTTCCTGTGAAGAGGGACTATGCTATACCACTTTAGTCACAACCAGACTACATGGCACTCTGGAAAGATGGCTGCTATGGACAGATTGTGCCCCCTCTCCATTCATAACTGAAATCCCTACACCCAGAATGAGACCCTATTTGGAGAGAGGCTCATTAGAGAGGTAAGTAAGTTACAATGAGCTCATGAGGGTGAGCTGTAACACAATATCAGCAGTGCCATGATAAGAAGAGGAAATCTGGACACAGACAGGGACAGAGGGAAGGCGATGTGAAGTTGCAAAGAAAAGATGGCCACCTACGAGCCAAGGAGAGAGTCCTGGGAAAGCCCTTTCCCTCACAGCCTCAGAAAGAACCTACCCTTCCAAGAGCTTGATCTTCAACTTCCAGCCTCCAGGATTGTGAGAAAATAAATTCCTGTTGTTTTAGCCACTCAGTCTGTGAAAGTTTATTACAGCAGCCCTAAGAAACTAATATAATGTCCTAAATTTATATTCAACAAGACCAGTTGGTCTGTTGGATAGTGTGAGGTTTGGAGGCCGTGGTGACTCTCCTCGGCAAACAGGGCTATGCTATTTAATTTTTCTAACTTGTTCTCTCATGGGTGAGATGGTTTAACAGGACTATTGGTAGGCATGCATAAACAAGCTTGAAAAAACAGACAGACCCCAGTCTTAAAGCTTTATCTTAATGTCTAACGGCATTGTTTTTGCTTATCAACCAAAGTGAAAGGAATGAAAAAGCAATCAGCCATTTCTTGTCAATGAAAATGATGGTTCAAACAGCAGTGAGTTGAAATTTATTTTTAAAGACTTTATTTATTTATTTGTGAGAGAGAGTGAGAGAGAGAGAGAGAGAGAGCACATGAGAGGGGGGAGGGTCAGAGGGAGAAGCAGACTCCCCGCCGAGCAGGGAGCCCGATGCGGGACTCCATCCCAGTACCCTTGGATCATGACCTGAGCTGAAGGCAGATGCTTAACCCACTCTCCTAGGCCAGATGTAGTTCTTTGACTCTGCATGGCAGGACCTGGAGGAAGAGGAAAGGCAGACTGGAGCCTGTGGCTAAGGAAGGCTTGCCTCTTGGACCTGAGGTGACTGCGGAGAAAGGCTGGGAGGGTGATAAATGGGGCAGTGAACGGGAAGAATATAAAAGGAGTTGCTAAAGGGGTGGCTGATGTAACAACTTTACATCCTCAAGCAGTAAGCAGTGAGGATCTGAATTATTTTCCTGTTCTTTTCATTGTTGCATTAAGTTCTCTATAGTGCTGCACGACTACATCCATCCACCTGCTTGCAGAAGCTGGTATTGCCAGGGAAGGAGACCAAGGAGAGTGCTGTCTTTTCGTCTTTCTGTGTGATTTCAGCTCCGGACAAGTATGCCTGAGACCAGAATTCGTCCACATGTGAGTACTCTGTCATATTTCACACCCAAGCAATCACTGAACCGCTGGGTCATTTTTCAACGGTGAAATGCAATTTAATAAAATTGAAGGAAATATTATATTGCTTTTCTTTATACTTATGCAAGGAAGGGAAAAAAAAAAACCTCCCCAAAGAATGTCTACCCATTAAAGAGGAAGGAAGAGAAGTCCTGGATGCCGGGAGGAAAAGGAAAATTAGCTCACTAAGCAGACAGACATTACTTCTACCTGCTTCGCACAGGAAACATGAAGTTCGCCAACTCAGCTGTTAGAAGAATGAAACAACCCTGCAAGACCTCTGCGCTCTGCTCTGCTGTAAGAGAGCAGGAAACGGGGTGGCCCTGAAGAGGTTCCTGAAACCGAGGGTAAGAAAGTCACGGTGGGGAGAGGGGGAGAAAAATGTTCTCATGCATCAACATCACACCTTGTTAAGGACAAAATCTATCATCCCGTTCCTAGGTCTTATCTATTTCCCCTCTCAGATCTGCATGCATCCATTTATATTAAAACTAAGCAACCTGACTTTATGGATATTAGAAATAGTGTTTTATACTGTAAGAAAGCAAGCCTGAGGGTAAATTATTCAAATCCCCGAGCACTTAGCAGAGAACAGAAGGTTCTCTAACAGTAGACATGTCTAGTCTATGATGTGCACAACTCCCACATCTCAAATCAAGGGAGACCTGGCTGGTATATGGTGTGTCAACTTCGAATGTGTGAAAGTGCTTGGGGGCGGTGTCATTCAGTGACTAAGTGTGCAGACTCTGATTTGAATGCAGTTCCAGTGCTCACGGTGGGATCCTAGTCAAGATACTGAAGCCCTCCGCACCTTCCTTTCCTTGTGATAATAATACGTCTTACTTCATATAGTGTTGCAAGGATGAAGTTACTAGGGGGCAATGATTGGACTATACTCAGCTCTTAGTAAGTGCTAGCTCTTTTTTTTTTTCATATTGGTTAGGAATAGTTCACATTTACGATCATAGAGCATTAGTTTCATCAGATGCTAAATGCTCTAAAGTAACCGATGGCTAAAAACCAAGATAAAGATGAATGATCATAGAAGTTATCATAAGAAAAAAATGTGAGCCCACGATGAAATGGAGATTCATAAAAATAGAATACCACACCTGCTTATGCAATGGGGACTCTTATTCATTTTAGCAGGGAGTATAATGTGTTTTTATAAGTTTTGCTCTGCATTATTGGTTCGATTTTTTAAATAGATTCGTGAAAACACTTTCTTAGAATCAAACTATTCGCAAAATAGATTTTATATAAGAAACTAACTTTTTAAAATAAATAATCTGTACATATCTGATCAAATCACTTTTTCTAGTCTACCAAAATATGATTATTTTTTCCTTCCTACTGAGTATCACGGTTTTGTTTGACAAGCCTATTATCCACTGAGAAAATGTTGGGAGGTTGGGCTCGGTAGCAGCTCTTCCTTTACTTTTCCTTCTAACAGCAACAACACGATCCGATGTTAATTCGCCTTCTCTTAGCAGTCCTCTTTGTAATAAGTGCCGAGGGTTAGGGTTGAGTTCTTCAAATTTATTTCTGTATTTTAACATCAAATAAAGCGGTCGTGCATATTAGACCTGATGTGGAATCTCAGTGACTAACGGAGAGGAAAACAAAAGACAAATGACAGGGAGGAGGAGCCTGTGAAAACGTTGGCCAGAGTGTGGGTTCCCCCCTCCTGCCACGCCTCTCTCTTCCATTTGCAGGCATAGCTACCAGGCGGGCTTGAGAATAACACCAGACAGTAGGGAGAGATGTGCTGCACTATTTACTTGCTTCATCATGTGTCTGGCAACATTTACAGCATAAATTCAGGGTACGCTGCACACAGATGTTCTGGACTCAGGACCAGCAACCTGGGCGACCCGCCCAGAGCTATGCTGCTTCCTGCAAGGGGCAGAGCGGCGGGAGAACCGGGAGCTGGCCGGTGCCAAACCCACCAGCCCATTTACAAGTGACTGATAGTACTTTCAGTCACTTTGGAGGAGTTAAACATCCGGAAGCCCTGATAAGAAAAGTTCTGTTCATTGTGTATAAATGTAACCCATTTATGAAAGAAAGCTGAAAATCTGCATTGATTTAAATAAATCCTTAGCTTCCAAATATGTGCAGCAGCTCGGACTTAATGAAATATTTAGTCAAAGTCAACAAACCGCCCTCTAGGAGTCTTTCACTATAAAGGCAAACATTTTATTTAGTGCACTTGATTCTCACCTATGGCAATCTTGCAGCGGGTCTAACATTAGGGAAACTGATTTATTTCAGATCAGGCCATTTAAATAGAATGTAACCTTGCCATACAGGTAAAAGCGCTTGCCCTTGGCTATTACTTAGCCTGACCACAGGGCTTTCTGGAAACAGCAAAAGCTTTATAAGTGTCAGCTCATGGCTAAATCAATGTTTATGCATGATGTACCTCTGAATAGCAAACACTTGCTGCCTGCAAGCTAAACAATGTTTTTATCTGTTTGCCTATTTCTGGTTCTTCAACCACTGCATGGAGTGTTGCAAATCGCATTTAGTAACAATTATCTGCTGGTAGTTCATGAAAAGGAAAGTGGTGTGATTAATGAAAAGTGACACCCACCGATTACTTTGTCATGCCAGTCTCCTTGGCGAGACAGTGCCTCTGCTGAACCCAAGTCTGGCCCCCTTTACCTTTAACAAGGTCAAGGGGAATGCTAAGCGCCTGGCAGATTAGCTCCTACAAATGCTCCTGTAGGACTTAACGATGCTGCCTCCCTTAATGAACTGCAGGTAGCCAATTAAATAGAATGACACTGCCTTCACCTCAGCAGCAAAGGTGGGATTAAAGACAAAAGATGATACGTTTTCTATTGAAATGTGTGAAGCATAAAACTTGGAAATTTGAAATGGCATTGTTCCCTGTTCAACAAAATAAAGGAAGAAACGGTTCAAAATTAAAGTTTGTCCACACTGATCGGGTGATTCGCTCCTTGTTCTGATTCACATCAAAAATGTTACTCCACCCCATTCCACCAGGGGAAACACTGATAGCATCCCTTTTCACTTTTGTGTGGCTCTGCAGAGCGACAAACTGACAAAACGATACTGACTTCCACCAGCAAGTGAACTTTCCTTGCAAAAATATATTTCTCGTGACCAAAACAGTTTATCTTTTTGATAGTGCCGTTGTATAAATAGGTCACAAAGAATAGAGGTGCGGGGGGAGGTGATAATCTTGGATGAGATTAAATACTTCATCAAGATTTCTAGGCTTCTCCCAAGTACTCAGTTTCAGTTGGCAAACACACAAAAGCAAGCAAGTAGCAATGAAATGAGACACAAACGGATTGTACTGTATTAACTAAGAAAAAATGTCAAAGTCAAGGCGTAATGAGATCACATACAAAATATTTTTTTTCTCTTCCTTTCATATCCCACCAATTTTGGCAGACTGATTCTTTCTTTGCATCAGTAATATTTATAGCTTGATTTAGAAGCAACTGATTCTTTTTAACTTGATTAGAATTAAGAAATACATGTATTTCTGAAAAGCAAAAGATTACACATCTTTTTGTCACTAACTTCTACTGGGAATGCTTTCTTGCAGAAAAAAAAAATGGCTCTGAAATAAAATAAAAGTCAAGCCTAGAAATGCTGACATTCACTTTAAGGAGGCAATTTTCATGAGCATTTTCTTTTCCCACATGCAATCCGCACAATGTAGCAACATTGTTCTACGCTGTCAATGCCTACCTTATTGGAAATCCTCACTGATTCTCAATGTGAATGACTCAACAGTTGCCCTGGAGGGTCACTTTTAAATTTTTCAGGAGTATTTGTGTGCGTGTAGAAGTCTATAGGAAGATTAAAACAAAACAAAATAGACATACCTCATTAAGCAACTATGCTCTTTGTCCATGATCATTTGTGTTCAAAGGAAAAAAAATCCTCTTCCGAAGACTTGATTGTTAATCCTCCCCTGAATTTAAGTACATATTAGTTAAGCAACCATTCATTTAAACTCCTAGGTGTTAATTGTCTCATAGGGCATATCCAATTTTCTTTCTGCAATGATTCGACTTCAAATAACTTCTATGAAGAGTTGCTTTATTATAAGAAGGAAACAAAAGTTTGTCTATGTGTGACAATAGTAGGTGTAGCTCTCATTCCGTCTTAAAAATGAAACTGCATAAGTAAATATACTTCCAGGACTTGATCTACATTCCCTTCTCAATTTAAAGGAAATCCTTTCTTGTTTTTTTTAAGAGTTTATTTATTTATTTGAGAGAGAGAGAATGAGAGAGAGCACGAGAGGGAAGAGGGTCAGAGGGAGAAGCAGACTCCCTGCGGAGCAGGGAGCCCGATGCGGGACTCAATCCCGGGACTCCAGGATCATGACCTGAGCCGAAGGCAGGCACTTAGCCGACTGAGCCACCCAGGCGCCCCACAGGCCTGAATCTTGATGGAGACTGGGGTGGACACACTAGCACACTCAGCCCCTCACGTGACCATAAGTTGATACTTGAAGTTCTGTCTCAACAGTGTTCACCTTGTTCTTCTACCTAAAGGCAAATTTATTTTCCCATCACTTAATCTGCAGTAAAAGAGTTTTACCAAAGCCCTGTATCTCAACGAGTTAAATAAAAGTAATTTTCATTTCAATTCTTTAACCATGTTAGTATCAGTAAATTATATTAGAGGGAACATAAAACGACAGATTCAAGGCCCTGAGGGTTTTAAAGGAGGGTACAATTAATTGTGTATTGCACAAATAATTGGAAATCACTTTCCTTTCCAGATCTTTAAAATATATAGACAACTTCTGGGACTGGAGAGCACCTTCAGGATCATCTTGATTATATTGGAATGGAAACTGAGGTCCGAAGAAGTTAGATGATTTGCCAAGATCTTACTGCCAGTTTTCGGCGGATTTGAGATCAGAATGTTGATCTTCTAGTTTCCACTACTGGGTCATATTTTCTCTTTATTCCACACTGCCTTTCAGTACAGAATCCTGAAACCAAAATATCATTTTATGAAGGCCACAGGGTTGCTGAATAAGATGGCTACTATTCTGGAATACAGCTCCATATTCAGAGTGGGTCAGAGTAGGTTTTGTCTAAAATACAGCCTCTCAGTACACGACTTATGGGAAATTTATGTATGGGTAAGTTCCTTGGCATCAAAATATGTAACTAGAAATATCTTTAAGACCTAAGATTAGACCATAGAGAGCATCAAGGATCTCTGGAATTAGATTTCAACAGCCCTTTGCTATTTTTTGGCCTTGGGCACCTTATTTACATCTTTGACCCTAATGTCCTTATTCATAAAGGCAGATGTATTAATTTCTAACTTAAGGCCTTTATTGCCTTTTTTCCTAAGATTCGGACACACAATGCTTTGCAGAGTAAGCACTCAGTAGTTGTTAGTTTCTTTTTCTTTACTCTTAGAAATTAGCATTAAAGGGAATATGATCTGCTGGGAAATCTGATTACTCTGTACATCTCATTAACTATATTTGGATAACACAAATGCAGTGAGATTTGCACTGTGGTATAACGTTATAAAACCAGGACAAGGATAAGATGACTGTATAGTGGTAGACTTCATGCATCTCATAGCTGTGAAGGAGAGGGTCCCAAACCTGGCTTCAGTCAGCCAGCTGTGTCCTCACCCATAGACTTCCCTTGTAACGGTTTGTCCGTGCAGAGCAAGGGACCAGGCCTAGCCACATCTCATTCTGTTTGAAGATGCCTGAAGTCACGATTCTGATTTTGAAAAAGTTCAGTAGCAGGGGACAGATAATTATTAATAATGGAGGGATCCTCATCAGTGGAAGAGGAGAGGTAGGGATGTAAGCCACAAAGAGAGAAGGTGGTTGACCCCCAAAGATTTGTGAGAGAAAAAAAAAAAAAAAGAGGAAGTCTGGCTTCTGAAACAGGCACTGTTCCCTTGTTCCCTGGCATCCTGAGGATGCCCCTCTGACTCGTCCCCCCACCCCTAGCCTTGATAGAGTCAGAGTGCTGATTTACAAAGAGCCCCGAGCACTGGAGTCAAATGTTCCAAGTTCAGCCTCTGTCCCCGCACCTCGCTAGCTGTCACCCTGGGCATCTAAGTTCTCGGGCCTTAGTCCCTTCCACCGTAAAATGAAAGTCATAATAACTCAGTTTGGTTTACCATTTACTGAGTGTGGTCCAGCGCTACGAGCCAGGCTCTGTGCTAGGCAGCACTGGGTGTTATGCACAAACAATGAATCATGGAACACTACATCAAAAACTAAGGAAGTAGGGCGCCTGGGTGGCTCAGTTGGTTAAGCGACTGCCTTTGGCTCAGGTCATGATCCTGGAGTCCCGGGATCGAGTCCCACATCGGGCTCCCTGCTCAGCAGGGAGTCTGCTTCTCCCTCTGACCCTCCCCCCTCTCGTGTTCTCTCTCATTCTCTCTCTCTCGAATAAATAAATAAGATCTTAAAAAAAAAGAATCTTTAAAAAAAACTAATGATGTAATATATGGTGATTAACATAACAATAACAAATTTAAAAAAATGCATCAACTTTGGCCTTCTACTTGAAGAGTCTACTTAGCCATATTTTCCTTAGGAACACATGAAAAGAGATGAAAGTGCTCTGTATGAGCTACTGTGGTATATAAAGGCATGCACATAAATCCGTGGTGTTATTAGGATGCAGTGTTTCAGGTTAATATGTTTATTGGCGAGATTAGAGGGCATTCTTCATGTGTGCAGTTTATTACTACGGCCTTTGGGAGACACCTTCCCTTTTGCTCAATACCTTGGTGAATAAATGTCAGGTAGTAAAGGAAGTATTGATGAAGGAGAAAGGGAGGGGTCAGAGAGGCAGCGACAGAAAACAGCCTGGCCTTCTGCTGTGTGCTCCGACTCTAGTAGGGACATGCTTTATCAGTACCAGATTACTACCGTACATGCTATAAAACCATGATGCTGTCAGCTAAAATGTCTCCTTCTATTAGTCCTTAATGTACATTGATACCTGTAATGTAATTCTGCCAGTCATAATTCACCACGTTGCATTGTCATGAGATGCCAAAATAATAGTCTCAGAAAATGCAAACACATGTCCACCTTCAGGGAGTTCATTTACACATGGCTTTCCATTCAGTTGTTATTCTAAATAAAATTTCCAGAATAGTAAAAATATATTCAGACTTGCATCTAAGTTCTGTTTTAACCCCTTACATTAAAAACAAAAAACAAAAAACAAAAAACAAAACCAAAAACAAAGAACCCCTTCCTTCTAGACAGTGCTTGGCTTGTAAAAAGAGTACAATCGGTATTACTGACCTCTCCCTGGCATAAACTGTCCATTCTCTTGATTAAGCTCCAACTGGCTGTGGCCAAGTCTCCATTACAGAGTAGATAAGTAGCTCTCAAAAAACAAAACAAAACAAAACAAAACTTTTTTTTTTTTTTTTAATCTACAAAATTACCTACTCTGCTTCCTGAAGTACTTTGTTAACATAAAAGGATTTTTGCCATTCTGGCTCAGAAGCTAGAACTCTTTCATATGAAAACAATTATCCCCCTGTCCTAGAGTAGATATGAAAGAGCAAATGCATAAGGAAGCTCCATCTTCAGCATCAGCATGGGAAGGGAAATCATCCACTCTGAACATAAAGTAGGGAGTGGGAGGGGATGTGTCTGTGGGAGGAAAGAAAGCAAAGTTGAGTAATCAACTAAAATCTCAGGATTTCATTATTTTGCTTGCTCTTCTGTGAAATCCCAAAATATTACAAATACTTTGTTTAAATATACAGTAAAAAAATAAAAACACATTTGAATGCTACATTTAATTGATTTGGGGATTACCCTGGTTTTGAATTGTTCACATCACTGCTCCCCTCCCTTGGGTCTATTGCCCGAGAGTTGAATCTATTTGCTAAACTGTCTTCAGATAAATTCTGGGTTATAAGATGATGTTAGAATCTGAGGAGCGGAGAGGCCTTCTTTAGCTATATATTTTTTCCCAGACATTTTTGGAATCAGATTATTCAATTATTACATCATCAACTGAACAAATAATTTACTAGAAAAATTGTTTATTAGGCAAATGTTATTTCTTAGGATGTTGAAAATAACTAGTTAATTACAATGAATAGAATGATAAGACATGATCAGTTTATCATATTTTATATTTTCCATGTTTTCTGAAGTGAGCAAAGTGCTTACAATAGAAATCAACGTCAAGGATCCACTAACATCTTAATGATGGTTTGGGTTCAAGAATATAGAGACCATAATACTGACTTTGCAGTAGTTTGGTTTTGAGGTCAAGGTGACAGGCAGTTGGAATAATACTAAAGGTGAGGATAATTTTCTTTCTTCTAGACTGGCAAACTTAAATCACAAAACAGCCAGTGATAAACATTTTCTTTTCTCTAAATAGATACAAGAACTGAGTAAGAGAGAAGGCTGGGTTGAGCAAATTGGTTGTTGGCAAAGCACAGCTGTGTCTATTCCATTCCCAAGGTCTTCTTCCCCCTCTGGCTGGGTCACATGAGCATCTCTACTACCCCCTAAGCATACCTTTACTTTAACACTGTATCTTGATTATTGATTTACCTGTGGATGTCCCCAACTAGCCTATTAGCTCCTTGAAAGTAAGATTGCATCTTATTTCACCTCTGTCTCCTTAGATCTAGCACACAAATTGATACCCAGTAAATGTCTGTGTTGCTATACATAGTTATGCACTAAACTTGAATAAAGCTTTTAAAACTTTAATTGATAAGTGTTTTTGCTATTTTATAGTGAGAGCTTGAGTCTGTAGCTGACCCGAAACCAAATCTCTGTTTATTCTGATCCAGGCTGTGTGTGTGTGTGTGCACGTGCGCGAGCAGAGGTCAAACTTATTTTTTCTTGGTCTTCCCCTAATAACAGCAGCTGATCTCTACTGAAATCTTCTCATGTTTTAGGTGCTGTTCTAGGGGTTTGGCACAATAGAATAATCACATGTAATACTCTAAATAATCTTTTCAGATAGGTATTATTATTTTTCCCTTTTTAGATAAAGACGTGAAAGCTTAGAAGGATTAAGTAATTTATCCAAGATGCCCAGGCACTCTGAATATAGACACTGCTCTTAATTACTATACTTGGATCACTCTAGCATGTCATCACGTTCTGAAAATAGAATAAAAATTAATAAAATAGCACTGTCCAGTGTAGGTTTCCTCAAGAAGACCTAAGCAGCCAATCGGATTTCCACTGGTGCCTATTACATGTGAAAAATTCTCATTTTATTCCATGTGGGGGGAAGCAAATCTAAGTCCTTCTGCCTAAAGATAGGATTTCCAGGCGAGCCATGTTGATGCTGAACTAGGCACCATAGCGAGCTCTCAGAGAGAGTGCCAAGTAATTCTGCCCAGACTCCCACTACAGAACTGTACTTAACGCTCCTAAACTCCTAGCTCCTGGAGCTGAAAAAATGAAAAAAACCATGAAGATTCCTTTTCTTTCCCTGAGAACAAAAGTAATTCAGCTCTCTGCTTTTTTTTTTTTTTTTCCAAAGTCAAAGTCAGGAGACCACTTAACTGTACTCTTCCTGGTTGGCTACACGTTTCAGTCATGTATGATGAGAATATATCAGGATATCAGGCACCCTGGGCCATCTCTGCTGGGTGTCTGAGGAATGAACTGTCAGTGGTAATTAACATGCAAAAGAAATAAAAATTATGGATGATGGATCTGATTAGAAACAAATAAACCTGACAGGTCACCTCTGAAGTCTTGTGAAATCTCTAAGACAAGTCATAGAAAAATGAATATTTTGGTTTTTAATCCAACAGACACAACCATATGCATTTGCCAAAGGATATTCCAAACAACAAGTTCACTCTTAACTACCGTGTATTTTACACATCACATTCGGTTAACAGAGTTATAAAGAACGGATGCTACCTGACACCAATTGTAAGAACGTGTAGTTTGTTTGGATCAGAGGGTCTGGTGCATCTGACCTGTTGGCAACACAGCAGGTCTGGGGTGGGGCCCGGCATAAGCGTACTCTTCGACTACTCGCTCTGCCTACCTCTCACTTGGCCCTGAGAAGGACTTCCTAATTACCCAGAGCTCTCCTTTGCAGTGCCTCTTCTAGAACTGAATTCCTCGAGTAGTTGCCATGTCCAACCCTCCCCAATTTCTATTGCAAAAGCAGCTCTCTGGGGACAGCTGATCTCAGCCAGCTGACAGGAGGCTAGATATTACCTTGGGGGCCTAATAATATTAGTAAGTAAAAAAAAAAAAAAAAAAAAAGAGGAGAGGTGAATCACCAATATTACCATTTCAGCAGCAGCAAAGACCCATTCATGTCCCTCACATCCTGCTGTACATGCTTGCCAACTCATTCCAGCTGTGGATCCTAACCTGCCTAATACCTTTGGTATTACTGTAACAGTACGCTATTAATATTTTCCATGTCAGTTAACTGTGGTAACAGACACAAGGATGCATACTTTCACAATGATTGTAATACCAAACTAAACACATGGAATATAGGCCATCAGAACAATAATGTAAAATCCATATACTGATGGCCTTCGTCAGTGAAGGGTCTGTGATGAATCTTTTGTTTTAAGCTGAAATGCTCAGTTGCATGCACCTTAGTAGAATTTTGATCTGGTAAATTACCTTGAACATTAGACTACAATCTAAAACCTTAAAACATGACACAGTGTGGTGTTCCACAATGATCGCAAAGCGTCTGACATCTTATAGACTTATAAATGACAGAGCATAAAACAACACAGCAGAAATTAATTGTGTATGCCAAACACTTATTCAACAGTGACTCTTTTGCAGAATGTTTGAATATCTTTACTTGAGCAAAATTTGCCAAGTTGATTATAAATGTGATATCTTACCTCTTAATACATTTTACAACTTGCCCATAATGGTTCCAAGGGAACTTGTAAACCATAGTAAATCATAAAATTCATTTTGTTTTGCATCAATTCATTCATCCATGCACCAACTAATCACCTCATTTCAAAATTCAATAAACCTAAATACCTGGATTTATGATGCTTTGTCAGAATTAACAAGGGAATATCAACAATGTGGAATTAGAAGTCTATTGCAACTTAAAGACAAGCACCTAGTTGAAAACGATTAAAAAGACTCAGCAGCAATAATTATATCCACAGTGTTAGCAAATAAAATAAATTAAAACTGATTTAATTTCTGCTCTGGGAGATGGGGGAAACACAGAAAAGCCTTAATTTAGTCAGTTAAAACACTGAAGTTGTTTGAAGCAAAACTTTAAAGTGACTGTCAATTGGGCTTGCGGTATTAACAATCCTTAACTACAAAGACAATGCACACACAGGTGTATGTTTAAGGATGCACTGGTTGGTCACATTGTATAACGGTAACAATAGTTCTGGACACTTATTTTCCTTCTAAGAATTTTGACAGTTAGTATTTTATTGCAGGATTTATTGGTATAAATCCACTTGACATGCCATTACAATAGCATAAGAGAAAACACACACACACATTTTCCATTTGTGGCATGCGAAAGCACAATTCATGGAAAGCCGTCCTCTTTGCTAAAACTGCATTTGACACACACCTTTAAAAGATGTCATTCACCTTCTACATTAAACACTAGCTTTTGATTTATAGTTTTGTTGGAGAAAAATGTCTATAATGCTGATGTGAAATGCATGGTCTTGCGTGTGTGTGTGTGTGGCATGCACATGTACCCATGAATATGGACAGGTACACACACACACAGAGCTCACATTCATTACTTTGAGTTGAGGAGACAGGAAAAGTATAATTATCATTGATTTTTAGTTCAAAAATAAAACCTGGAGCCATCAGATAAGCAGCTATTCTTATCCATTGTCTCTCGGTATATATTTAAATTAAAATAATTTCTCTGCTAATAACGGTGGATGCTTTTGCTGCTCATTTTCAATGTTTCCCTAATAAATTTTTCTTGCAAGCCTAAAATAATCTACAAAAGAAAAAATAACATGCATGAAGATTCATGGAGCAGTTAGTAAAGACAAAGCAGAAGGACAGAGTAGTCATATATTTTTCTTTAAAAAGGCTTAAAGAGGTATCTGATTGTTAGAATCGCAAAAGGTCTATATGGTCCTCTTGCCCCTTTAATTAAATTCTTAGGAGTAATCAGATGCAAAATGACAAATGGCAAGAAGAGAACATACCACTGCCGAATAATTTTATCATTTATACCTATAACTGTCAATCCACGAAGGGCTATTTTTTATATGTCACCTAAATCATAAGAGCTGGTACCTTTTTCTGTGATTCATGTTAGCCGTGCTCTATGATTTACTGCTAAATTATTTCCCTTCTCTTTCAGGGAATTTTTTATCTCCTTTCTGTGATTAATCTCTCTGGTTTGAATGAGCAAAGCTTTTTAGATGAGTGAGTGTCACAATTTCGCGGAGTATAAATTTTTTCAGTATGATTTTTTATACATATGTTTTTTTTTAATGTGCTCAGAAAAGACAATTATTTATTTAAAGGCTTATATTTCCATTAAAAAAAATCCTTGTCTACCTCAGTTATATATTCCAGGCTTTTCTTCCAGAAATAAATGGGCTTTGCTTTGACAAGACGTGGTGACAATGGTTATTGGCACTGATACTGCACAATCACAGAGCTTTTTCACAAAGTAGATGGGCCTGGTTTGAGTGATTTAAGACCACAGAACATCTTGATGTCTACTTTCCTTGTGTGAGAGAGTACTAAATAATCTTGTGTGTGTGTGTGTGTGTGTGTGCATGCACACGCTTTCCTGTTGGTTCTTAAATGCTAACAGGCCTGCCCTCTCTGTGAGTGAGTAACACATCAGTCTCTGAATTTTCGTCTTTTGAACAGGGAAAGCAGATGTTTTAAACTGCTTTAATGAGCCCCATCAACTAGACTCGGTTGCCATATTGGATGCCTGGGAATCACATTTTATTTTAGACCGACATGTCCAATATGTACATGGCGATCTTCCTGAAGGCAATTGACACCCCACCACCCACCTTCCACATACATTTTTTCTCCCTCCTTTTACTAAAAATTTTACCTCAGCTTTTCACATGTATGTCCCTAATGCTTATGTTGGTTATGCAAGCAGTCAACTTGCCTTAGTGTTGTCATGGAATGTATACCACCGAGAAAAGCCCATTTTAGCCAGCTTCTTTTTTTTTTTTTTTCTTTTAGTCCATCAAACCTTCAACCATGAAAGCTGCTTATAGATTATCAGGTGAATTTTATGCGCCTTCTCTGAACTTGCCTTTTCTTTAGTAAAAGGTTGAAAGAGGAATGTCCTCAGGTAGTCCATTTTTAGATACAAGAGAGGACAACCATGCCTCAGTTTTACCAGGAGCTGGATTATCCACCACTGAGTAGTTAGACTTTGATCAGTATTACCCCTGCTTCCCCTCGCCTTACCTTGCTAGAATCATAAATACTGTCAAGAGAATCCCGGACATAGGAAAAGTACCTAGACATGGTGTCTTGGCTCAATAAATGCTAATTCTCTTTCCTTTCCTGAACCTTTAGATCTGAAGACCCAAAAGGGAAATAATCTTTCCATATATGGCTTCTCAAAGTTGAACAAAAATTCTAGTTGGGTCACATAAGTCTGCCAGATTTCAATCAATCAGCCAATCAATCAATCAAATATCAAATTTAGTTAGATAAAAGCAAGCACTTCCAGCAAACAGATTAAAAAAAAAAAAACCAGCTGTGTGCTCTAATTTTCGGATGGCTTTTGCTCTATCTAAAGTAGCGGCATATAATCCTGAGATTCTTCACACACACACAAAAATATTGGGAAGTGGAATTTTAAAAATAGGTCCTCGTCACCCATACACAGAATAATGTCCTGTACTCTTCATGCGCGCACTTATTCATTCCTTCTTTCCTCAACACAGCCTTCCAGTTCTTGGCATTGGGCTATCCACGCAGACTGAAAGATAAATAAAGCTTACATGTGCCCAGGAGAGGAAAGAGAAGGCATCGAAGTGAATGGCGAAGAGAGAATTTGATATATCCTCACTTTGAGGCCAAGTGTCAAGCTAGAGACTAAAGGTAACCAGGGTGAATGCAATCCTGTGAAAGGGAGAAGTGAATTGGAAACAGAAACGATAATGTGGTATTTTCCAGAAACTTTGTTGTCTTGTATCATCTTGCTCAATAGTCGAAGACATGCACTTAAACCCTGAGTGGTGCAGGTTTTCCCCGTCTGTACTACACTTTCTCACGGACATATACACATACTCTGCCACAGGACCTCCTTACCAAGAAAAAAAAATTGTTTCCCATTGTCTATTTTACAACAGGAAATGTTGAAGTCAGATGCTCAGTGGACCACAGTGACATTTATGGGTCAAGATGCACATTCAAATGCAAGTTGATTTTCACAGTAGGGGATGTGAGACGCAATGACACCTAGTTGCAAAACCCTGAGGGCCCGACTCTGAACAAGATCAAAAACAATTTTTTTAACAACAAACTGTAGCACATGAATTGGTTTCTGTCTAGAGAAAAACTTAACTTTGTTGAGTGTGAAGACATGACTTGCACCCAAAGTACTGATTTTTCATTTTTCCCCTAGCTATTATCTATGGGAAAAAAAATCAAATTTCTTTTTTTTAAAGATTTTATTTATTTGAGAGATAGAGAGCATGAGAGGGAGGAGGGTCAGAGGGAGAAGCAGACTCCCCGCTGAGCAGGGAGCCCAATGTGGGACTCGATCCCGGGACTCCAGGATCATGACCTGAGCCGAAGGCAGTCGCTTAACCAACTGAGCCACCCAGGTGCCCAAAAATCAAATTTCTTTTGTGAAATAAGTAGAATGAGATGGAAATTTTAAGAAAGGATTAGACTTAGGCAAAGAAACTTCCCCAGTGAACAAATTTACAGTCATGTTCCACCGTGGGTTAATGAGTACCTTTAACCCTGGTGTAGGACTGTGACAATTTTGCAAGCATTGTATGAAGGTGATTACACTGATGATTGCAAAGGGCCCTATATACTAGCAAATGTATATGTCAAACATTTCTGGAGTTCATTCACAGCTACTGAAGAACAGTAGACTGTCCAGAAGACAATGACACTGCCGGATTTTCTGTGTCTGAGTTAGTCTATGCTAGTCACACGCAACAGCTCAATTTACAACAGGACATAATAAACATTCAGTATATGTTTGCAAGTATGACTGATTCTCTGTAGAAGATGTTCAATGTTTCTGTTGCAGATTGAAAGACTTTATTATTCAAAATACTACAAAGTGTTAATTCAAATGAAATACAGAGGGCCCGCACTTGGTGGGTCCCAGAGCAGCCGAATGTTGGAGGATAGCCTGGAACAGCCTTCGCTGATCAGACATTAGCACTAACTCAGGAATTAGAGCAGAAGAAAGTCCCAACTCCATCCCATGGAGGTGATGGCTTCCTGGGAATTTCTGACACAAAATAATTCAGAGTTGGGTCTCTGAACACTGCTCTGAGCAAGATGTGCATCCCGACCCTCACCTAGAATGGCAGAGTCTGCAACGGCTTCCATAAACAAGCCATCATAAGTCATGACCAATGTCCGGAGTCAGGTGACTTTCTTGCAGCATACACAAATACCTAAAAACAAGCCTTCAGGAGGATTCTGCAATTTTCTATTGAACGTATTTTGGAAAATAATAGAAAAGCCAGCTTTTCGTAGGAATATACAGCTGTGAAGGGGAGAACAAAGGAGAACAACTACTTTAGGGGTCTAAAAAAGTTTGTGTGATCTTCATGGCAAAGCTAATTTTGATGAAATGGAAATCACTATATACCCCACAGATTAGTCATTGGAGTGTGGGATTAAATGGTTTCATTACAATGCAAAAAAAGGAACAAAATAACCACGAAATAATAGTCATTTTCAGTAACAGCTAGCCTAATGTCTTTCTACTAACACATGTAATGGTCAGCCTTATTTAAATTGGTATTCTTCCATTATATGACTATTAAATGGTTTAATAAAATTTTATTTTGAAGGTCTGTAAAATCACTAATTTGGCACGACAAGGCATATTCCTAAAACTCATTCTATATGTAAACGCCATGCTTCTTTCTCTTTTTTAATAAGAAGACCCAGAGTAGCAGCTTATAAGCAATTAGTGAAGCAGAGATCATGTTTTTATAGAAAACAATTATTCATTTAGTGAATGGAACAATGTAAAAAGAAAAAAAAATGAAGTTCAAAAGAGGAAGAAAAAAGAAATCTAGTTTGTTCTACATGAAGAAGCATTTTCAGAACAGTATCTTGAGTATAGAAAAACCATCTGATTTTTTTAATTAAAAAAATTACAGCAGTTATTTAAAAAAGGACTTACTAAATGGTTTCCATAAAAGATAACAAATGAGTTAAATGAACACAACTACTTCAAAAATGTAGATGCATTGATTTTATAAAATCATGTCTTTCTTTCTCTACATGTCCATACGCACATTGCATCCCTGCTAAGTTGTAAATCTTTTAAGACCAGAAGCCATGCCTTACTTATCTGTGAACTTCCATAACGTCTAGTACACAGCTTCCCACATAATTGTGCTCAATAAATGTTTATTGAAGAAGTAAAGAAGGCTATGGGGAAACTTTGGTCCTTTAAATTATGTTAAAACCAGACAGCCTGAAATACCAAGTTCTATCCTAGGAAAAGCAATTTTAGTTTTTCTCACTGGGGGAGAAGAAAAGTATTTTTTTTTTTTTAAGATTTTATTTATTTGACAGAGATAGACACAGCGAGAGAGGGAACACAAGCAGGGGGAGTCGGGGAGGAAGAAGCAGGCTTCCTGTGGGGCAGGGAGCCTGATGTGGGGCTCGATGCCAGGACCCTGGGATCATGACCTGAGCCAAACGCAGGCGCTTAACGACTGAGCCACCCAGGAGCCCCAAAGGAAGGTATTTCTGACTCAACAAAAGTTAAGCGGCGCTGCTTAAAACAAAAACAAAAACAAACTAAAACCGACTTCCATAGTATCCTTCAGCAACCGGGAATTATCTCAAGGAAAATGTCCTACTGAGAACTTTAGAACGAGCGTAAAACACGTAACGGGGAAATCTTGCTCCCTGTTATTTAGGCTGTCAGGGGGGTGGGTCTCACGCGCTGGTATTTGAATCATTCTACGATGTGCAGCTGCTGACTTCCAAGCCACGGGTGTTAGTCATTGTTTATTATGCTTCGCCTACAAAGATGAGTAAAACTAGTTTGCCGCAGCTCAGCAAAGGGCATGGTGACTCAGAGTCATATGCAGACTGATTCAACTTGGTTGATTTTCATTTGTCAGCCTGCATTTTGTTTCCCATACAGAAACACCTTCCACCGCGAAAATGTCAGAACCGTACAGAACAAATAATACGAATACCCTGAGGACAGTATTTTAAAAGTTCCAATTAAAGCTGCTTCCTAGTAACACCCACTAGTGAATGAGAACATGTGCCGGGATTTCACAGGGTGATTCTGACATTGGCAATCTCGGAGAAAACCTCTCTGTATTTTAGGAAACAATTCGACTTAGTGTTAATTATGGGCTGCCTTCCCAGCACCAGAGGGCACTTGATCACGTTTGCAAAGTCCGAAACCCTTTGTGGGGTCGGGGTGGGGAGGCGGGGTGGGAATTCATCCTTTGACATTATTCTGGTTTGCTCTTTACATATTGTTCAGTTTGGATTAGTCCTCTACTTTTGGAGATCTTCTCACACGGCGTTCTGGGAATGAATGTGGAAACTTCTAAGCGCCTTGTTGAGATAGCACTTCTAAAATATGTCTGAGAAGATTTTCAAAAAATCATTTACTTGCCTAGAGTAATTGGATGCGGATTTAATCAAACATTACAAATGCAGTGAGGTTAATGAAATAATAATCAACATTTTGTACTTTATAACAGCGCCAATTATCACGCAAAGGTATGTCATCAAATAGATTGAGATAATGCATTGTGCTCTTGTGGGCATGATTTTTTAGTAGTGAATATCTGAAATCTGAAGTTCCCCTTAAATTTTTGCCTCCAGAAATATACCGTTCATGGGATATAATTATGTAATGTTAGACCTAGAAGACCAAAATAATTCTATTTCAACAAATAAAAAAATCTTCAACGGAAGACAAGTAATGAATTCTACCAAACGTTGAAAACTAGAAATGATTTGAATCCTATTTCAAACATTTAACTGTCTCCTGGCATCCTTTTAGATGACTATTTTTTAAAAGTAGGCATTAGTTTATGTCCTTAATTTCCCAAAGAGGAATGAGTATTATGTACACGACTTTTCCATTTTCTTCCTCTTAAAACATCACTGACACCCCTTCGTTCCTGCGGAACACTGACTCCCCCAGCAGAGTTAAATTACCCCTGATGCACAGCGCTGGACGCATAGTGTGTGGTTTAATGCATTTAGGGATTGCCTAAGATGTCACTGACATCGTCACATTCATTTCCTTCAAAAACACATTCCTTACATTTTCACACAGATTCTCAAGAGACCATGCAAATGAGTAAGAATGTGAAAACATTAGATTAAATGTCACAGGATTTATTTTTATACATCGAGAAGGGGATGAGGGATGGGAGGGTAGGAAGAGGCTTCTGGATCTCTCTAAAAATAATGGGCTTTGGGGAGCCTGGGTGGCTCAGTCGTTGAGCGTCTGCCTTCGGCTCGGGTCACGATCCCGGAGTCCTGGGATCGAGCCCCGCATCGGGGCTCCCTGCTCAGCGGGAAGTCTGCTTCTCCCTCTCCCACTGCCCCTGCTTGTGTTCCCTCTCTCGCTGTGTCTCTCTCTGTCAAATAAAATCTTAAAAATAAATAAATAAATAAAAATAATGGGCTTTGAAACCTAACTTCTCTATCTGCACAATGTTTGGTGAAAGGATTGAACTCTGGCTCCTGATCTGGTTTCAGCTCCGTCATCCCCACTTCTCTGCCCACATGCACCCTTGAAGAATAGTGAAAGGAATGGCCACAGGGTGGTGGTGGGGGCAAGGGTTGAAGGATGGGGGCGGGGAGGGGCATCCTGGGATGCATGGAAGGTGGGAGTAGCATAAACAAAGACCCAGAATTATAAACCTGCATGGAGTATACTAGGAACGCTAAGCAACCACTTTGATTTTTAAGCTGGAAACTGCCTAGACTTATCCCAGACTCCTTTTCCCTCCTATAATAATAATAATAATAATTAATATTTGCTAAATGTTTCTGCATGCTAGGCATGATGCTAATTTCTTTATAGGTTTAACCTATTTGATTTTACATACACACATACACACAAAACTTATGAAGATGACATTGATCTTAAATTCAGTTTACAAAAGGGAAGAATCAGTCAAGTTGCGTGCTCAAGTTGTGTGCTCACTACTAAGGTGGTGGAGCACCTCCCTCATTTGTAAGGCAGGCACTTAACTGCCATATTATATCGTGTATCACAACCAGAGCAGGGTCTGTCATTAGATAGAATCTTCTTCCATGCCCACTACCACAGCTTGGGATCATACTTGCTTCAGCTCTGCCAGACCATTGCCTCGGACGCCTGACTGGATACACCATCTGACCACAGCTCATATCTGATTCAGTCACTTCGCCTGCTCCCTATTTTCTAAAGTGGGCCGTCTCAAAGGGTGGTCTGACCATCAAGCAGCGGCAGCATCACCTGGGAACTTGTAGAAACTCAAGGTCTTGGCCCCACCCCCTGGCATACTAAGGAATAAAACAGTTTGGGAGTGGACCCAGCGTTCTGCATTTTAATAAGTCTTCCAGGCGATTCTGATGCACACTAAAGTCTGAGAGGCCCTGGTGTTTGGCAAGAGATTTAAGGACTATTACAATCTAGGAGTCTGAGGAGGACAGTGGATAGAAGTATAAGTTTTGGAGTCAGAATTCTGCTTGATTTGCATCTTTGCTCCACCAATGACTGAGACTCTGGTTGAGTCACAACTGATGTCCAGTTTTCTCATGTAAAATGGGGATAAATTATTTCATAGATTTATGTGAAGATTAATTAATCACAGTTCTATACCTGGTACATAATGGGTGCTCAATACATATGAGGGATTATTATGATTATTGTGATTATTAATCCCCTAACTTCATTTCCTGTCGCTCCCTACGTCTGACTTTAAATGTCAGCATTGTCCAATTCCCTGTATTGCTCCAAACGTACCACATTTTGCAGCTCGTGGCTCTGGGCTGCTGCCTCTTTATCTCAAATGTTTATCCTTCTTTCATCAGTCTTGTCTCTGTACCAGAAATGTTTCTATTTGTCATTCCAAACCAAAGCGGAGAAATCACCTCTTCTAGGAAAACTTCCAGAACTTTCCTCTCTCAAGAGATCTAACCAAGCGCCTTGTTGAGATATCACTTCTAAAATATGTCTGACCTATTAATATCTAACCTTCTTTTTGCTACTTCCAACACTTTTATTTTTATTGTTATGTTCCTGATGCCGTGTTGTACTTTGTTTCATCCCTACATCTGCTCCAGACCTTGGGCTTTCTCTGGGTTGTATATCTTCTCATCACTGTATCTGTCCTAGGGAATCCCACCTGTAGATAACTTGCTTGATAAAGTTTTAAAAATTTGAACTGAGAAGCTGAAGCTCAGGGTAAGTGTTTGTTAGGGGCCACACATATGGCGGAGACAAAGCCTGGACGTAAAAGAAGGTAAGGATCTCATCTTAACTCTGTGCCCCTCTGCACGCCCATGTTGCTTTGGGAAAGTCACCTGACCTCTCGGTACCACACTTGATCCATTTATAAAAAGGGAATAAATTAGCATAGCTGTCCTCTCTACCTAAAGAGTAGGCATGAGGTTCAAGTAAAATAACAATGGTGAAGACATGATAAAATAGAAAGCCTTAAAACTTTCAGGGGCCTATTCTGTTCTCTAATAAGCAAACTTGATTATCTAACCTTTCCTCACACATTCTATTTTAAGAATCTCTGTACATGACCCTTGATCAGTCAGGATTCTCCACTGCCCTTGCAGCTGGGAGTCCTCAGGAGAGGCATGCTGCTGGATACACGCTACCCCAGGACGAAGTTCAGTGAGTCTTGCTCTTTATCCACCTTAGCTTCAACATTTAATCATGTTTAGTTGGAATTTGGGCTCATTCTTCCTCTGCCACATACTCCAAGTGAATTGCCCTATATAGATATTTTTTTTTTTTCTTATTTAACTTCATACTCTTTATTTCTGACTACTCTTCTAGTCTAGCAAGGTCATTTAAAAGCCTGGTCATATTAGATGTGGTACAAGTCGATCTTTACATATGAGGCATATATGTATGTATATATATTTTTTTCTCCCCCCATCTTGGCAATATTATTTTGAATCTGACCCAAAAGCAAGTCCAGTTGCTTTTATTTTAAATAACAGAGGTCATGTCCACGGTTCACACAAAACGTCAGTGTCTACATGGAAAGAGGTCATGGGATCAACCATTTTAACAATCAACCAGTCAATTTGATGAAACAACTGCTTTTTCATATTTTTCACCGAGTTGACTGGGAAGCTGCCTACAGATGCAAACTTGAAGGGGAAAACAAAGGGAAAATGTCTTGAAAAAAACTGGCTGTCACTGAACAGAAGACCCCCACAAAAAGGGAAATTGAAAGTAAAGGCTCTAGCTGGTGTAATGAGGTCTCTCGTTCAGTGATATAAACAGCCTCTGTGGCCATGGCGAGATACTCACAAGGACTTCTTGTTGGACGACTTACTGAATTCTCTTTCTGTTAATTGTTGCAGCGGATTTGAAGTATATTGTGTTCTGTGTTAGGGCCTTCCATACCAGTTATACTTAAGTGTCTGATAATCCATGTCTAGTAGGTTTCAAGACCAGTGCAATATTGTTAACAACATATTTTCCTTAAATTCAGCTAAAATGGATGGTTGATCCTTTATGAATGACGTGCTGCATAGATGTCATCGACCTTTCACTTGGGATGAGATTAACCGAGTTAGAATACAACACGTTGGAGTATTCCTTCAAGCCCCATCCCACATGTGCAGATAATTTTGGAAATGCTGATTAATATAAGTGCAGTGTTTCGCCTCAATATGGCCATATTTTAAATAACTTATTTAAAATATTTAGAAAAATAACCTGCTTTATGTTGTATTTCATCTGTACTGGGGGTGGGGGTGGGTATATCTGCCTAAAACCAACTTCTGCACGTGCGTTTCTTCCTCACAGAAATGGCAAGTATTTACTTGATATATAGTCATGAGTTAGTAATTCCTTTAATCATTATCATCCTTAAGTGGAAGTAGTATTTTTGGTATGGTGAAGAAAAATTCTGGGCAGAGTAAGCATTGGCTGACTGTACTGTAAGGTTACTTATAACGAAAGGATATTGCATCTGGGTGATAAAGGAAAAATACCTGCTAGTTGTGGATAGTAAAAACAGTACTCATACAGTAATGGCCAACTGGAACCCTAAGGCTTCCTGGAATTGAGCAATTTTAGTGATAAGTGCCTTAAGAACAAGGGAGAAAAAGTCTCTGGTGTTCTTTACGCCTGCGTATGACCACTCAAGTGGTTTCTTTCAGAGAGAAGGAAATATCAAGGTCCAGTTAAATGTTAGAAATGTTATTTCTAATATTTTTTGAAAGCCAAAATGCAATACTCTCTTCACTCCTTTTCAATTAGACCACTTCTCAATCCTGGCCAACTATGGGATTTGACTTGAAAAATGCCTTGTCCCTTTTCTCTCTTATCTCTGTTTCATCTGGGTTGGAAAATTTGCATGTGAACTCTTTCCATTTAACCAGAATGTGCTTATCTTGGACAGTCTACTCTCCTTCTCCCATACACTAAAGGAATGTATACTTATACACATATACAATTTGCCATGAAAAATAAATAAAAGGGGCAGAAAGATAATATCCAGTATGTCTTCCAGCTCACATTTTAGCTTTTAGGATGCCTCAATTTCCATACACCCTCTGCACATGACTTAGTATTTCTCTTTGCGGACAATTGGCATAATCATTTGAATAATTAAGGTGAAGGCACCTTTTCGGAAAACAAAGTCAATGAAAATTTTAGAGTGATGGGATTAAGGATGCAGCTGTGCAAATGAACAATTTGGATTGACCTGAGTAATAGCACTATCGCATATCCATCTAGCACTTTACCGTTTACAGAACACCTTGGTTCCTCATGAGAATACTTTGTAGTGAGAAAAAAGCTAGAATAACTTCTGATACCTTTACAATCTAGAGTTATTCTATTTTTATGACTCCCTGGCTGGTTATTTGAACTACAAAGCAGAACACGTCATAGTAAAGATCTCAAAGATAGAGGCAAGACAGAGAAACAATCTGACAGATTACAAACACACAAATGATAGACGCCGATTTTATGGGGTTGTTGGTGGCAGTAATACTTGTCTCTACATTTTTTATTCTTGTCATTTGAAAATCTTTGTAATTGCTCTCTATAAGAAAATACTCTCATCAAAACATCCTGATGAGTTGTCAATGAATGAGTTTTGGTCGAATTCATCAGCATGAATTGTAGCTATTAATAATTTATGTGCCATCTGAATTACCTTTACGGCTTTCAAAAAAAAAAAAAGTCACTACTCGCCTTTGGATACATGGGGCCAACAATGTATTTTATTTTAGAAAAAACTGTCTTGAGGAAACCAAGTGTCTCTCCCACTTCTGGTAGTTAAGGGCTATGACCAATATAGGTCTATCACGATGCTTTGGCAAGGACATCCCTAGTGAAGCTTTTCCTCTACTGACCTGTAGTTTGATTGGTTTGTTCTAGCATATTTACAGAACCAATTAAACTTCAGTTAAAAAATGTTTCTGAACAATTAAAAGTGATTAACAGTATCGTATTTTTTAGAAAGATGAGGTAAATATTAGATATTCTTTGGAGCAATTTTTATAAAAACCGCATAGGAATTATTATATTAGAATTATTTATTATTTATAGCTTATATTCTTGAGAGAGAGAAAGTGTGCGTGTGGGTGTCTGTGTGCGTGTGAGAGTGTGTGTGGCAAAGCAGTTAATTTACAGATCATAGAGTTGAGATCTATTTCTGGAGGATATTACCCCAGAAATAAGGTTTTAGGAGGAAATGGGTTTAATTTCACAGGTATAAAATAGAATGTCTAAATCTATGATACAGTGTGGCAGTAAGCTGTAAGTAGGTGCAGCTGAGAGCTACACCTGGCACTTTTTATAGACATAGGTATTTACAACAATGATGTACAATTTTGGAAAGGAAACTGATTAGACATGATCATGATATACCTGAGCAATTTGCTAGGTAAAACTCTGTCTTCTGAGTCAAACCAGCTGGGAGATCCAGACAATGATTTGTATATCAAGTCTCATCCTGCCTGAACCTTACTTTGAACTAACTACATAAATAATGCAGAAGTGAATGTTTAAATTATCTAGACAAATTCCCATTTTATTTTCAACATAGAGACTAAGTCTTATGTATTATTTATATTACTATAACATATATGCAGTTTAGTATAATTCAGTCCCAGTAATATACTTGATCAAATGTTTTAATTTGTGATACTTTAGGAAGTTATATCAGTTTTAAACGAATTAAATCAGTATCTTACATACTTATATATATTTCTACAGGAGGAAGATGAGTTGTTTTCAGAATGATTTAGCCCGGACAAAAATACCTTGAAAAACTATCAGTTTAATTGAATTTCCATCTAGAACAGTAAATCAAATCATAAAAATATTTCAGATGCTATCTAACATATATTTTACTCATTTGTACTCATTTGATTTTGGAAATTTGCCTGTTTTAAGGATCTCTATGTAATAGTAAACATAAATTTATTTTAAACTGATTGTGTTAGAAGGAAGATTTATAATTTACTACTGGGAAGTATTGTGATACCAAAGAGATTATTGTATTATCATTGTATTACCATGATTTACAGCTTTTGTTGGTAGGCAGTGCTAACCCAAATTGTGTCTTCTCTTTTTGGTTTTATTTAAAACCTTCCTCAGAAGTTTGTCATCCAAATAGCATAAGAGAAATGATTTGGATAGAAACAGACATAGGTATCATAAAGACAATTAAGCAGATATATTCTTTAGTACAAGTGTGGGTAACACAATTTAACAAAGTATTTTGGTAAGTAATGTTTTTCTTAATAAACTATTAAGTAATTATTAAATGGCACTTTTATTTGAAAACTGAATTATGCATTTTGTGTTAGGGCCAGGTCATTTTGTAAAATGAGTTATATCTGGGTATCTATTTTCTTTCAGTAACTAGATGCCAATCAATGAGTTTGGCACCAGAATTGCAGTAAGAGCAAAACAGACATGCTCTCTCCTCAGAACTCATGGACTAGAGGGAGAGACAGACATAAAAAGGCCTCCTTTATGGTCTTTATGTATACCAAATTCTTTCCTGCCTTGAGACCTTTTCAATACTCTTACCTCTGCCATAGTGTGTTTTCCTTTTAACACATACCCCCTCACCCCAGTCCCTCATATATATTTTTTTAATCTCAGCATTAATGCTACTTTCTCAGAAAGGTCTTTCCTGACTCTTTAAAGCAGGCCTCCCCACAAATCCCTTCTTCCTTTTCACTGAACTCTGTTTGCTTTAAAACAGTTAGTAAAATTCAAGATTTATGTTGTTGTGGTATATTTGTCTAATTTCTGTCTTTCCCCTTAGATTATAAGGACATAGAATTGTAAGGGCAGAGGGTTTGTCTGTTTTGTTCACCGGTGTTTACGACCATCTTACAGTGTACCTATCACATAGTAGGTGCTCAATAAATGTGTTGATGCATGCATACAATAATGCTGAAAATAACATGACTATATGACTGAGATAAATTCTCCCAGAGAAATATGGTGCCAGGAGGCCATATGGAAGGGAAGTTGACTGAGAGGATCAGAGAATGTTCCGCAGAGAACATGAGTGGGAGAAGGGAGAAGTACAGAAGAAATCATATGTGCAAATTCCTCTATGGGAAAAAGTACAGTTTGTTTAAGGTGCTAGAGTAAGACTAATGAGTCTGCATCTCAGAAAAAGGGAGTTAGGAGTGTGAAACGGGGTCCCAGCGCTAGGCAGGGCCAGATCACAAAAGGCCTCATTGATCATTTAAGAGTCTTCATTACTCAAGGAAAAGTGACAATGGTTTTAAACAGGGAGAAACATAACCCCATTTTATAGAGCACCCCAACTACAGCATAGAAATTGATAATTTGAATAGAAGAAACTAGAACAATTAGAAGGCGAGGTTGTCAGCTAATGGAAAGGGATGTCTTAGACTAGGGGAGAAGCACTGGACATGGCAACGGGAGATGCATTTAAGATAAGCAGACTTGTTAGCAGCTTGGATCATGTGAAAGAAGGGAGGAGACACTTCAAAGAAAGGTCTCTCTTCTGCACAGCTGGAGGATGACTATGCCATTCTCTGCACATTAACTCTGGAAGAGGATCAGGGTTGGAGAAGGCCAACTCTAAGAGTTTGTTTGAGACATGGTAAGTTTTAGGTACATAGGAGATATCCAAATAGAGAAGGACAGGGAATAGTTGCATACATGAATCAGAAAGTGAGAACTCAGAAACTGGAGATGAAATTTGTGAATCATGGATATTAGGTGGTAAAGAAAGCAATGGACATAGATTGGTTTACTTATAAAGGGAATGTAGGGTAAGGGAAGAATGCTAATACCATATATATATACTATATATATATATATATGGAATAAAACCAGGAGGGTAGGTTGTGTTACTGGAACCAAGGCAAAAAAGCATTTCAGGAAGAAAGGAATGGTCAATAAGATTAGTCATGTGCAATGAATATTAAAACATGCCTCTCAGATTTAATGGTCTGAAAGGCATCGGTCACGTTAGGGAGAGCTATTACGGGGACTATTTTGGGCTTACAGCAGATAGGGAGTGTCCAGGAGCATTTGGCTTTGTGATTTGAGACTAATACGACATAGTTAATACATGTAACCAAATGGAAATAAACATCTGAATTTGAGCATATTTGTGATCTATAAAGTTGACAGCGAGCGGTTTCTGGCTTATACTGAGAAAGAGATTCATTAAATTTTCGTAATGGAAGAGATGATCTGTTCTAATCCAAGCCCTATTTTAAAGATGAGAAAAACAAGATGAAGAAAGAGTCCAGACACACTTCCAAGGTTACATTCATCCACAGGGTCTAAAATAGAGGCTGGATTTTGCAACCATTAGTTATTTTCCCCTTCATTCACTACTGTTTATCTCGCATGTTATATATTGTTTGTGAATTTGTCTTTATATAGATCCAATATCCACTGTAATTTGGGCCAGCATGCATTTCATTGCAATACGCATTCCTTCAGAATCGCAAGTCCAATTTACAGCACAAATGGAAGCCAAAACTACCCTGAAAAAATGGAGCCGAGCACTTAAACTGTAGAAAAAGAAAATGCCCCCCCGCCAAGCCTCACATAACACTTTAAAAGAGTTCATTAGTGATGGTTTTCTTGGAAAACAGGTTGAAAATGGGTCAGTGGAAGAGGAAGAAACTTGATTTATGGTGTAACATTGCTGTTGTTTATGTCCTCTCCTCTAAGATATTTTTCTGCATAAGGCATTTCCCTATTTCCCTAAGGGACTTTTATTATCAAACCTGCCAATTTAACCCAATTTAAACTGGAGCAGTTAATAGGGAATCTGAAGTCACTGAGCTGGAGAAGTCCAACCGTATTTTTTCACCAATTCTATCTTCATTTTGCATGCAAAAAACAACTATTTTCAGAGAAAAATGTTTACCCGTTATGCTACAACTGTAAAGTGATGATAACGATTTTCATGTGGCACATGAAAATCAGGCTTGCTACTTTATGGCCACACATGAGAGAAATATTATCCTGATGACCTTTGCAAGACATGGAACATGCCCCAGCCACGCTTCTATTTTGCCATGCCCATCAAAGTTCCTGGCATCGTGAACACTTAATGCACAATCTGTTAAAAAGATAATAAAATATATCGCCACACTTAAAATTCTGTACTTACTTTAATTCCATCTTGCCTTATATCTAATGAATGTGTATTTTCCAAACTGTGACAGATAGGGCTAATCATAAGAAAAGTTTGTAAATCACATTAGCGAAAAAAAAATTTAAGTATATTGCTAGGTTCTGAAAGAATAGAAGGGGCCATATAAAACATTCATATTTATTACCACCTAGAAGCCACACTTCCAATATAACTCATTTTCCAAACAGCAAGGAAATGGTTCACATTATAAAATATGAATGATGACTTTAAAAAAAGCTCTGTCTTCCACATAAAGTATAAGTCTTATATCTTATGTTTCCAAAAGGGCATTCTATCTGCTCTTTGATTTGATAATATTTCTGGGAAATAAGTCCTATTCAAACAAACCTAGATTCAGGTGAGTGTATCAGAACAGGCAGACCCAGGCATCCTTTTCAGTGGGTAGTTCACATGACAAGTCTTTAAGGACCATAAGTCATTATCATCAAATTGCTTTGATTTGAGCACCTTCTGTGTCTAAAACACTGAACCAGGTGCTGGAGGTGATTTATGGGGTAGTATGAAAGACAGAATCTGTTCCTAATTCAATTTTGGAATAAAAAAAAATATGTGATAGCAATTTGGGAAAACGTGATGGCTATACAAAATACATATAAAGGGTCCCTATTGGATATTTCAATATGATTTCTGTTAATCAGATTTCAACAAAAGCAAGAAATTTTGGAAACACAGAGTGCTCTCCTAAACGTGGTCCAAAAACACTAATAGAGCATGCATATTGGCTTGCTGAATATCGTACTGTTTACTCAGAATAACTCTGGTCCAAGAAAATCATCAGTGGCTTCAACTGACCATTTTTCCAAATCAGCATTTTTAAGATTATGTTCTGGGGAACACTTAATAGAAGGCTTGCGGAACAAAAAGTTACATGTTCACGTAATTTTATGAAACGCTGCCTTTTGAACTATCTTCTTGGAATTTCACAATGTGACTTAATAAGGTTTCTGAGAAGTCCTCACAAAAGGAACCCGTTTGATCGTGTCTAACTCAGCATTTCCCAAACTTAATTAAACACGGAACGGTTTTTTTTTTCATTGACCATTTGCTAACATCCCAATGAACTCCAGTTTTTAAGTGTGAGCTAGATACATTGCTACAATGATTACTGTTGTTGTGAAATCTCTATTTTGTGCCGGGTAGACACTGCAGTACCCCAGGTGCAGCTTTTGATTTACGAGGCTACAAGCACAATCGTAGGTAATGTGTGGCCCCTTTGCTATAATTCTAACACACACACACACACACACACACACACACACACACACACACCCCACATGTCTTTTCCAAGGTGTCCACCACCTCTTTGGTCAAAATTTCCTTACAGAAAGTACTGTAATCCAGGAGACTTGGAATCCAGATTGAACTTGATTGACAATGACTATACATGTTAAGAAATAATAATGGAAAGCAACGATAGATTCATTTTATTCTTCTTAGTTCTTCCATTTCAAAGGAATTGTTAGTAGTAAACTGCTTCTTTGAAATCGTATGTTCTGGAAGTCTTTAATGTAAAAGGAGGTCATTGATAGTTCTCTGCAGGCACTGATTTCTTTGTAACCACTCTCTTCCCCCACCTCTAAGTACTATGTTATGTACACTGCAGATGTTCGATACGTCATTGCTACATTGATGAAATTGTATAAAATTTCCATAATTCTTGTCAACAACCATTAGTATTTATTGAACTGCTTGCTTTTATGTGACATTTTACTCTACCCTTAGATATACAGATTTTTTAAAAAATAGACTATTTTCTAGAGAAATTTAAATTCACAGCAAAACTGAGCAGAAAGTGCAGAGAATTTCCATATTCCCCCTGCCACACATGCATAGCCTTCTCCATTACCAAAATCCCCCACCAAAATGGTACATTTGTTACCATCGTTAAATCTACACTGACACATTGTTATCACCCAAAGCCCAGCCTGGACATTAGGTTTCACTCTTCATATTGTACATTCTGTGGGTTTGGACAAATGTATAATGCCAACTATCCACCATGTTAGCCTCACACAGGGTAGTTTCACTGCCCTAAAAGTCCTCAATACTCTTCCTTTCCTCTCCACTACCCCTGGCAACCGCTGACCTTCTTAACTGTCTCCGTAGTTTTGTCTTTTCCAGAATGTCCTAGGGTTGGAGTCTTAGTAATGTGTATTTAACGTTCCTCCATCTCTTTTCATGGTTTGATAGCTCATTTACTTTTAGCATTGAACCATATCCATTGTCTGGACGTACCACAGTTGATTTATCCATTCACCTACAGAAGAACATCTTCACTGCTTCCAAGTGTTGGTAAATATAAATAAAGCCTCTATAAATATTTGCGTGCAAGTTTTTGTGTAGATATAAATTTTCAACTCCTTTGGGTCAGTACTGAGGAGCATAATTGCTGCATGTATGGTGAGAGCATGTTTAGTTTTGTAAGCAACTGCCAAACTGCCCTCCCAAAAGTGGCTGTAATTTTACATCTCTACCAGTAATGAGTGAGAATTCCTGTTGCTCCACACTTTTACGGATGTTTGGTGTTATCAGTGTTTGAGATTTTGGCCAGTTTAAGAGGTGCATAGTGGTATATCATTGTTGTTTTAATTTGTATGTCCCGGCAGTCATATGATATGGAACAGATACATAGGTTTTTAAATCAAAGACAAGCCTCTTATACTATAATAATACATATTGAGGTAGCCATTTGGGTTCAGACACGACAAAATAGAAAAACAGTCACTGGACTGAGAAACCATCTATGGTATGTGGAAAGATCCACATTCCTGATGGAAACACGTTTGTGGCATGGTAGAAAACAGATTCAGTCTTTTACACTGAGAGAGTAGGCATATATAGCTTTGGGAAGGGAAGTTCATGAGCTTGTCATATATGCCAGATTTCTACAAAGACTGTGTTAATGCTCACTCTGTGTCACTAAGAATGTGCCCTGGCTTCTAGTTCTAGGTTTTTTTTTTTTTTTTTTTTTCCCCACTTTTAGGATATTTCCTTGAGCTACGATGTCCTTCTCTGTGGTATGGAGACTTTATCATCTGCCCCTTTGTTTATTGTGTTGCTCAAAATAAGCTGACACAGCTAACAGAGATGTCAGAAGCAGCTCCAGAAGAAATGGGCATCAGACCCGAATAGGAGTGAGAGCCCATCATTTATGATCCGACGGCATGGCCAAAGTACTTAGCGATTTCAGCCTCAGTTTCTACTTCTATAAAATGAGGATCATACCCACCGTGTAATTTATTTTGAAGAGTGATTACATTATATGCAAAGTACTAGCACAGTTCCTGGCACATACAAGAGGAAATTATTGCTAGGACCTATAACACCTGTGAAAGCACTTTGTTAACTGAGCTAGAAATAAAATAAAATTAGCAACAATCATAATGATAACACACCATGATGTTAGAATATTCTCCCCTTTATTTGAGTAGGCTTTTATGCAGTTTGAGGTGAGAAGAAAGTTGCATTTGAATCCTGCCTAGTTGCTTATTCATCATATGATCTTGGTTAATTTCACCCAGCAGTTTCCTTGGATAATAAAGGAAGTTAATATCACTTCACTTTACAGAAGTCCTTGCAGGTTTAAATGAGATAATATTCAAAAAATCCTTGGCACAGTGCTTGGCTGGCAGAAGGTACCCAACAAATGTTAATTTTCTTCTTTTTGTCTTGGAAACTAGTGTTAGTACCATCTATAGAAATAACAAAGCAATCTTGCATGTTTAGAGCACCGACCATGTACTCGAGCTCACCTAAAAATCAGAATGGATTTTCTATTTTCTCTACTTCACAGGAAAAGAAAACAAAGCTCAGAGAAGTTTAAAGACATGATCAAGAAAGGGGGCCTGGAATCTTGTGTGACGGTTTTATCATATCACAGGGTCTTCTGGACAGATTCTTACAGCATTATTACTATGGGAGAAGTGCACAGAACATTTGCCGGATATTCTGCATACACAAAGATGATGACTGACTCTCCAGAGGGGGGCAAATATTCCAAGGTATTATTTAAAAAATATATTTTGGAATTCTGCAACTTAAGTAAAAAGCTAAGAAGTTTCAAGGGATATCTTTTTATTAAGAAGAACAAGAGGGGAATAAACAAAACCAAAAGCAAACCCCCCCCCAAATCCAAAAATGTATTCCATCCTAGGGTACAATCCTTCACATGTGCCAGAGATTATACCTGAACTGCCTCCCTGGGCCAGACCAAAGAAAGACTCCGTCCAAGAGAGCAGAGGACATCAGAGGGAATCGGATTAATGTGTGAACCAGAACTACCAGATGCCAGGTCCTTTTGCTCATTGCAGGGAACACAAAGATGAAAGAGGTAAAGTTTCCTTCCTAAGCATAACTAGCTTGTTGAGAAAGAGGGACGGACAGCCAGGTACTAAGCTACTCTGCAGTAAGTACTCTTCCTCCTTGCAAAGGACCACTGCAAGAGACAAAAATCGTACTTGTTTGAGCACCAGGCAGTAAGTTTTGCATAGTTTCCCTTACTGCAATTCCTCTGCTGACTCTATGAGGCCGGTATTATTGTTCAGAGAGGACCTGGAAAGGCAGAAATGTGAAAAAACTTGCCGCAAATCATAGAGCTGAAGAGCGCTCAAGCCAGCAATTACGGAGGGCTGCTCAGTCCCAAGATTACACGCCACCATTTATAGCAAGGGGATCTGAATGACCTCAGACCCGGTCCTAGGTTCTCCACCCCTCAGTGCTGGGAAAATACAGCTTGGCAATGACCCCCTCAGAAGGAGGAAATGTGACACCATTTGCACGTTACTTTCTCTGTATTTAGTAAGTGGATCAATTTACTCATGACAAACTCCAGTAATAATTGTCCTCGTGTTTACCACTGAAGGCAAGTTGATTACAGTTTTTGGAAAATATGAAGTAACGCATTAAGGAGTCTAATTTACTCCAGCTAATATTAGGCAACCCTTAGAGCTCCTCATTACTCTTTAGTTCCAACCCTTTACTTTCACAGAGAACCTTACCTACCCGTGTTGGTAGATCATTTTCTATAAATTATGTACAACACAAGTAGCAGTGTATAATACCACTACTTAAATAAATATGTATTATTTATAGTGTCACAGGTGAAGTATTGAAAGAAATGATACAATTTGCCAAGAATCCTATTTTGAAAACAACTTGTCCAGAATGCTGAACCGTGTGCAATGCTGGCTTTTATTTTCCTGCTGTTTAGATTTTTTAGTAATAAATGTGGGTTATAATAAAATATTTCAAATAAACACTGCATTATTAATGTACCTTGTACTTGCCCTAGGGCAGCAGAGGCATAAATGGTTCATTTAAATTCTGGGCTCTTCCTGCAACACACACAGTCCTTCTAATCGTTCTCTATGTGAAGACTATGCCTTTATTGTTCCACAGGAAGGCTACACATTGATGTGCCACCTAAAGTATTTAATGCTTTGCAACCAAGTATAAATCTTTTGCCTCCTACTTGGGTGCTAGGTATCTATGGCAAAACTAATCATATTTAGTCTTGCTAGCGTTTCCAAAAGAAAACACACGGAGGTGAGTTTCTTCTCTAGTTCCATAATCTTCCTTGTCTTTTTTTTTTTTTTTTTTCTTTCACGGGGTTAAAAACAATCCATTTTAAATGGCGACAAAATGCATGGGTCTTAAATTGTGTGATAGATCATATCAAAGCCAAGAGAATTAATATAACAGCATCACTTTGTGCTTTGGGACATTAATAATCTAGAATTACCAGAGAAGAAAACATGATAACAATCTGGTCACTCCCGGCAATTGCTTTTTACCACAATGGGACTCAGGGACAGAGCCCTTCTACCTTCCCATTTTTCAAATTTATATACATTACATTATGTAGTTTCCATTAAATATTACCTCGTGGTTAATTAAAAATTATGAAATGGTATTCATTCCAAAGTATTAATCAATACTTGCAATCCATTTACCTTGAGTGTGGAGATCAATTTCTAGAAGTCGTATTATAAGCTGTTTGTCGTCTACCTTTTTCTTGGCTAAGAGATACTTTGGGATAATCTATGAAAAGCTAACTTCATATCTAAAATTAGAAATATTAAACTGCTTCTTCACAGAATAATCGTAAAACGATTCTTATCAACAGCTTTCTAATAAAGCCATCTTCTAGGCTCTCTTTAATGCGGGGTTTCAACTGCTTGCGGCAATGTTGAAAGATTTCAGTGGGTAGATGCAGACTCGAGTTCTCTCTAGAGTTCCTATCAAATAAGAATTTCAACACAGTCATAACATTCTCAGATGGGAGAAGGGCTTCCTCTGTGGTCTCCAAAGTCAAGGTGAGATGAATATGCTGAGCAGGCTGTGCCAAGCACTACACAGACATTTCTCCAGGTTTGCGAATCAGAAAGGGAACCCAAGTCACCGGTCCTCTTAGAGAGGTTCCTCGTGTAGTGGGTGAGGACGCCTGACCCAGCTTGAGTGATTCTCAAATCTGAACGGAGAGACACGGGGAAATACGGAGCTGGGAAGCAGACCATGGGAGGGAACAGGCAAAAGTGAATGAAACAAGATTTATTCCACTTCCTCATGATTCCTGAGAAGATTCTATCCACACATTACCCCTTAAAGGGTGTGTGGATTAGAGATATGTTTTTGAACTCCTTAAGAAGTAGAAAATTTAGAATAGTGGTTTGGAATGCATGGTCTCTGGAGCCAAACAGCCTTGGTACAACTCCCAAGAAATCATTAAGTAGCATAGGACCCTGAACAAGTTACTTAACCTCTCTGAGAATTCCTTCATCAAATAAAGGTGGATGATAATTATTACCTCTCAGGGTTATGGTGATGATTAGATTCATTAGTATGTGAAGAGTTTAGAGCATGTCCAGCATTTGATGGGTCTTCAATAAATCTTAGCTATTATTCTTATAAAATATCCTTGGCAATGTGAGGTATTTAAGCCTTTGCTTCCTGAACAGGGCTAGATTTTCACTGGCGAAACGTTTCTCAGGTGGCCTCTTCATTCTTGACAGTGCTGTAAATTGTGAGGAAGTCTCAATTACTCATCATTTAGCTGTTATTGGTGGTATTTTGGGCAGAGCACTTCCCTAAGTAATGGTTCTTTCCTTCCTTCCTTTCTTCCATCCTTCCCTCCTTCCTTCCTTCCTTTCTTTCTTTCTTTCTTTCTTTCTTTCTTTCTTTCTTTCTTTCTTTCTTTCTTTCTTTCTTTCTTTCTTTCTTTCTTTCTTTCTTTCTTT
>NW_027397079.1:13196892-13301622 GCF_003265705.2 Callorhinus ursinus | reverse complement strand
TCCTTCCTTCCTTTCTTTCTTCTCTTTCTTTTCTCTTTCTTTCTTTCTTTCTTTCTTTCTTTCTTTCTTTCTTTCTTTCTTTCTTTCTTTCTTTCTTTCTTTCTTTCTTTCTTTCTTTCTTTCTTTCTTTCTTTCTTTCTTTCTTTCTTCCTTCCTTCCTTCCTTCCTTCCTTCCTTCCTTCCTTCCTTCCTTTCTTTCTTCTCTTTCTTTTCTCTTTCTTTCTTTCTTTCTTTCTTTCTTTCTTTCTTTCTTTCTTTTCTTCCTTCCTTCCTTCCTTCCTTCCTTCCTTCCTTCCTTCCTTCCTTTCTCTCTTTCTTTCTTTCTTTCTTTCTTTCTTTCTTTCTTTCTTTCTTTCTTTCTTTCTTTCTTTCTTCTTCCCCTTCCTTCCTCTCTTCCCTATCCTCCCCTCCTCTGTCTGTCTGTCTATCTATCTATCTATCTATCTATCTATCTATCTATCTATCATCATTATGTTCTTAAAGACCTTGCTATCAAGGAGAAGAGACAAAAGAAAAAAAAATCAAACTATTAAAGTGTAAGTCGAGTTTAATTTTCTGATAGTATGAGAGCTGAGGTCTTTGAGTGACAGTCAGATAGGTAGGGGGGAAAACAGGGCATTCCAGGGAGAAGGGACAGAAGTAGTGGCAAGGAGTAGGAATGTCTATGGGTTTGTATGTGCTCCCCAAAATCCATATGTCAAAGTTCTAGTCCCGAATATCTCAGAATGTAAGCTTCTGTGCAAATAGAGTTGCTGATATATAATGAATTAGGATGAGATCATACTGATAGAGGGTGGGCCCTAATCTAATATAACTGGTGTCCTTATAAAAAGGGGAAATTTGGACACAGACACACTGGCATGTGAAGATTGGAATTCTGCCTCCACAGTCCAAGGAAGCTAGGAAAGAGGCCTGGAATATAGCCTTCTTGTGCACCTTCAGAGGGAGCATGGCCCTGCTGACACCTTGATCTTAAACCTCTGACCTCCAGAACTGTGAAACAACAAATTTCTGTTGTTTAACCCACTCAGTTTGTGATACTTAGCTATGCAGCCCTAGCAAACTAATACAGGAATAAAGATGGAGCATGCAGAAGATTGATCTAATTCCAGATTAATGGAATTAGTGAAAAAGTAAGCCTTGCAAGCCTAGAAACAACTATGGAGAGATAAGGGAACAAAAAAACAGAACCATGGACTTTGTTTTAATGTGTGTGTGTGTGTGTGTGTGTGCATGCACGCATGTATTCAAAAAATATTTGAACATCTACTATCTATACACCAGGCATGCCTGCAGACACTTGAGATACTTTCAGCCTAAAACAAAATTATTGTATATATAAAAATTGTCTTTGTGGTACCTATGTTCTAGTTTGCACACACACACACACACACACACGCACAGAGTAAAAGTATTTCTTCATATGAAATATTAAGTGGAATATATTAAAAATACATAGGAAATATAAGACCAACAAAAGTAAAATTGGTCTGTGGAAGAGGTAAGTGGTGAGTGTGGACAGGGGAAGGGTGGTCACTATTTAACCTGCACATCTCTCACCTCAGCACCCCAGTGACAAGTTCTCAGCCTCTTCCCAGATTTGTAGAACTTTCTCTGAAGATGACTGTGAGCCATTGTCGTAAACCAATGGCAGTGGCAGTGGATTCTTGAACAGAGGAGGAACGTCATGAAAACACTAGTTGAGAAGAACCATCTGGTGGTGACATGCAGGATGGAATGGGAGAAGAAGAAATAAAGAAAAGGACAACATAAGAGGCTGAAAGTAAAAAATAATAATAATAATAACGGATGGCCACAGTGATTTCTTGATGGGGTATTTTGAGGAGTAAGACTTACGGAGAAGAATATGGGATTTAGGAAGAAACAGACTCCCAAGAATTTGTCCTACAGAAATGTGCAAAGATGCACGGGTGCCAATGTACATCATATCACTCTATTGTGCCAATAAACAACTTAGCACTTACCAGAATATGACAGTGTGGCTGTATCTATTCAGGAGGATATTCTGTGGTCGTGAAAAGGAATGGGGTAGACCTTTATGTACCGATCTGGAAAGGTCTCTCTCTTGCTCCTTGAAGGGACCAGTGTGGAAGCAGTGGGTGGGGCAAGGGCAGAGAGTGCGGGCAGGTCCACTCCAGTGCGGGCGATGATGAAATGCATTCTCTGCACTTGTCTAAAAACAATCACGAAAGAGACTCTATCCAGTGTGCATTTCATTATCACTGAGCACTGGCATTTCTTAAATGACAGTGATAAAATAATTCTCCCTGAAAAAAAAAATTGTGTTGGTCTAAGTTTGAAACAATGGCTGTAGTTATGGTTGCGTTTTAATAATCTATATGCAAATGTCACAATACTACATTTTTATTACTCATCCCTTAATAAATCTTGTGTTCTCTTTAGAAGTTAATTCAGAGAACTTCCAATGATAGAGCTGACCCTCGACTCACCAATGCAGGTTCAATTTGAGAGTAAGAACTCTAATTCTGGTTTTTAATCTTTTCAATCACTGTGCTATTATAGTTTAATTTGAATCTACTGCTTAAATGTAGGAAGTGGGAGCACAAACTGCTTTCAGGGAAAGCTTGAACAATGCTGAACCACTATCGGTTTTGAAAGTTCTTACAAAATGTGGTAGAAATTTACAATGTATTTTCTGGTGAGGATATTTTAGTGGGAAATTTTTGACCTCATATATATTGGAAAGATGCTAAAATCTATCCCAAAGGAAAAAAAAAAAAAGACTTGGAAAAGATGGCAAATTCTGGAATTTTTATGAAATGGAATTTTTTGAATCTCTGCTGGACCCCCTACATTTAAGATTTTCCTTAATTTGTGTATATATTGTCTTATGTGAAGGAAACTTTTCAAGATTAAAAGTAATAAAAAGTGTACCTCAGTCAACAGTAAATGAAGATAGTTTGACAAGTCTGGTTATACTTTCAGTTAAACCTGACAGGGCAGAATCATTGATAAGTTCATAGAAGCTAATGCTGGAAATAGAACTATTCACTACTGTGACAGACCAATATGTAGGTATAAGTTTTTTTGTTTTTTTTTTAAGATTTTATTTATTTGACAGAGAGAGAGACAGCAAGAGAGGGAACACAAGCAGGGGGCATGGGAGAGGGAGAAGCAGGCTTCCCGCCGAGCGGGGAGCCCGACGCGGGGCTCGATCCCAGGACCCTGGGATCATGACTTGAGCCGAAGGCAGACACTGAAAAACTGAGCCACCCAGGTGCCCCTAAGTTTTTTTTTAAAGAGCATATATGCAGTTAAAATGTTAATTCATTATATTCTTTTAATGGAACAGTATCTATCATACTTATTTTTCGGTTTTTACTAGCATGGTTTATATATGTATATACATATGTATTTATATGAAGTTTATATACACAAAAGTTTAACATACATTTTCACATCTTGTATTTCTTTCTTGAGCATTATTATTTTTATTTTATGCTTATTGTGAAAAATAGAGGAAGATGTTTAAAAATTATCTTCAGGTGTCCAATGTGCTAGGGTTCCACGTTTCTCTGCAGAGGAGTGTATATGCGTATAATGACTTCATCCATTAACAAATATATATGCATATAATATATACATTCATATTATATGTATAGATGCACACATGATATTTGTATTGATGCTCAAATATGTGTAGAGCATGTTAGAGGGTTGCACCAGAATATGTTTCTCTTGCGGAATGGAATTAGGAGAAAAAGACAAGTAAACTTTCAGTTTTCACTTTATATCTTCTGTTCTATTTGCATTTTAATTTTTTTAAGATTTTATTTATTTATTTAACAGAGAGAGAGCGTACAAGCAGGGGGAGCGGCAGGCAGAGGCAGAGGGAGAAGCAGACCTCCTGCTGAGCAGGGAGCCTGTGCATCCCAGGGCCCTGGGATCATGACCTGAGCTGAAGGCAGATGCTTAACTGATGGAGCCGCCCAGGAGCCCCAGGGATACAATAGCTTTTTCAACTGTTCTATTTTAATTTTAAACAATGTTTGTATATTATTTTGGTAACATTTCAAAGACCAGTTTAATTTTTAAGAGAAAATGAGCTAACATTTAAGGGCTATAACGTCCCAGGTATGTGTTTGGAAGTTTACAAACGAGACACTGTTGTAGTGCCTAAGAGTTTAGGTTATGGGCTCCCTCCAGTAGGGTCTGGAACGTGACTCGGCCAGCTGTTAGAATGTACCGGACGCTGCCTCACCTACCTGAGCTGTACTGTCTGCCTCAGTGAAATGGGAATAAGAGCAGTACCTACCTATAGAACTGACCTGAATCTGAAATGAGTTAACCTCTATCAAATACTTGGAACAGTCCTGGCCCTCTCAATGTTACCTACTAGTAGGATTATCTCACTTAAAAAAAGAAGGAAAAAATAATAACAATTAAGGTCCTTGGGAGAACGTAAGAATTACGAGTAGACCAACAGCTTAGAGGGTAAGCGGCTTGTATCACCTTGGGGTTCTTCCTGTTTCTCTAGCAGAAGTATGAGGCTGAGAGCAAAAATGGGGAAGGCAGGTGGTGCATGTGCGGGTAGTATGCGAAAAGAGAAGTTCCAGAGGGCACCACTAACATGATGGGCAATGGATTCTTGTAAGGAGGCTGAAAATGAGGTGTTGTACACTCAAGTTCAGCCCTGGGCTACTGAAGCGCTCTGCTAGCATGGCGTGGCCAAGCATAGAAGCTGAGTGGTGAGCTTGAGAGTCTGTAGAGATATCTATGCTGGTAATGGTGATAGCTAGTACAGGTTATCACTCTAGGCACTTTTCACGTTTTAATTCATTGAGACTTCACCCCAGTAGTCTTCTAGAGTGGGCACTATTACTATCCCTATTAAAAGATGAAGAAACCAAGGTAGAGAAATAGCAAGAAACCTGCCCCAGTGGTTCAACTCATCAGACATCACTCTCTTAACTGGGACCCTAAATTATCTGAGTGATATCAAGGGATTATTGTGTTCAAGGAGTCAGAAATGCCATCTACTTGACAACTGAAGTCTTTAATTAAAGAGAATGGTGGAGGAAAAGAATAAAATGCTGAAATTGTCAGGAAAGATAGGAAGAATTGCTAGGGGAGGCAGAAGATGGCAATGAAAACTGAAAATGGATTGTAAGGAAATCAAATCCTGGACACTGAGGCAGGCCGGTCTGTCAAAGACTGCAGTGGGCAGTCGTGAGTCATGGGGATCAAGGAAGAGCTGACACTCCCTTGCACATTTCTCTCCATCCTGCATCCCTTGCCCTCAGGGGGAATGCTGAAGTCAAACTTCACTCTGCAAATGTGGTCGCTTAATTTTGAAGGATGTTCTCCCCATCTTTGCTTGCTAAAATCACATGGCACTTTGAGACTAAGATGCAAATTTGTGGTCCATAAAACTTTTCCCAATACTCCTATTTGGAATTAACTTTCCCAACTTTGAGTTCCCCAAGCTCTATTTTATAATATTTTCCCCCTAAAACTCTAAGCTCGTTGGTGAGTACGGACACAAGGGACATGAGGTGGCCAGGAGAAACCAAGGATGGAGGAATGGAGACAAGGGAGGAAAATGAATTTGGAGAAAATACTGGAGAGTATTCAATTATTTATGCTATAATTTTGATGAATTTTTAACGCCATTGTGTTAGAATGCACGACTGCCCCAAATCCATGTGCATTTGGAGAAATTCAAGCAGTTGCTGTTGTGTTAGGGAAGGGAATATGCAGAGCCCAGGAGACAGCCAACCTCCATTTCTACCAACCAATGGCCTGTGGTGACAGTCAAACTAGGAATAATACCAAATGACTTGAAGGCACTTCAGGGACTGAGAGATGAAGCTTTCTACATGGAACCTTGTCCACCTCCCTGGAAAATGTCCACGAGGCAGAACATTTGTTTGAGAGGTCACCAATAGCTAGGAATAATCTTTTCAGATCTCACTGAAATCAAAGTTTTAAATAATTTTACTCATGAGAAGTTGGTCCAGCATAACAGAAAAAGGGAAAACAGGGAAACAAAGCCTTGCTGGCCAATTTATCAGTACTGGGTGGGTTCTAGGCTTAGGATACAGCTGCTTTCCAAGACTATGAGAGTTTTAATTGGTCTCTGGCCATTTACTACCAATAGTATTTGTCAGCAGTTGAGCATCTATTCTTTTTCCTCCCTGTGTTAATAGAAAATAGGAGAGGGTAAAAGAGTAGTTCTAAGGGGGCAGAGAGTCCTCGTAGAATAAATTGGGCAGAATCAATGTGTAAAACCCTTCAAGGAGAAGAACATAAAGCACTTAGTTGTTTATTGTTCGGTGGCTTAGCCCTTTCATTATGTGGCTGACATGAGACACATATGGTTCAGTTGTTTTGGGTCTTCACAAGACTAAAATTATTCAGTAGAAAGCATACATTAAATTCATGACACGATGCCCTAATGGGAGAATAGAGCCTTGGGTCTATGCCCAGGCCAAGGTCAGAAAGAAAGTCCCACGCTCAGATTCCTGGGATGTCAATAACCAAGAGAAAACAGACAAAGATGTTAGTTCAAAAGCTGCACAAAGAAGTAATGAAATAATGCGATGATTGAAGAACATATATGGTATTAACCACGGTAGTAAACACAGTTCACAGTCTACATACATTCAAGTACGAAGGCCCATGGATTTTTTCAGGTTTTCAAAATCAAATGAAAATAACTCAGTCATTTTAGCCCACTTATACAATGTATCCTGCAAACTCAGCATCCAATAAAAATGTTGGGAAAAAAATCTGAACTTTATTTAGCTTTGCATCCATATTGAAAATAAAATAATTCAGCACCTATAAGCCAGAGTGGATAAATAGTCCATTTGAATTCTGAAATAAATATATCCTATCATGAACCAATTTAAGGTAACAAATCATAGCATTAGGAGAATTGCAATCCTGTCACATTCTTGCTCTTCTGGCTACTAGACATTCAGATCATCCAGAAAACTTATGGGAACATCTCTTTGAAAAAGAAGAGATGTTACTATAGGAAAGATTCTGAAACAATTAGAGTCCATGATCTCAAACACTATCAATTTGATAAGGTCAAGCCCAAGAACGGAAAAGCAGAGTAAGTGTTTCTACAAACGTCCACTCCTTATCTGACTGCGAAATGTGTACCTTTTGGATTTTCAAAGGGGCTCTTTTGGGAGAAGAAACTGACAGAAGACAGAGGGAAAAATCCACTCAATGTTTTATGGACTTATTAAAGGAAAGTCTCTCCTTTTATGAACTGTGGGGGAAAAACAAAAACAAAAGGAAAAAAACCTCCCCAAAACAACAACGACAAAAACCCTTCATTAATATAGAAACTAGAGCAAGTGGCTGGAGGAGACCCTGATAACTATTATCTCCCAAGGTAACAATATCAGCATATCAGTAATGGATTTTCTGAATTTTAATGATAGTTTTCAAACAGGGCTCATGATCCAGCAGGGGCAGTAAAATGTTACATTCTCTGCGTAAGGATTTCTCTCTCTTTTGGTATACATCTCTCATTAGAGCTTTGCTCCAGATATTAGTCCAAACACTGAATCACACCAAACTTTTAGTTCAGCAGCCTTTAAGAAGTAGGGAGGAAGGGAGTCCTGTGCAGAAATTAAAACCGGATTTTGTCAAGCCTTTTCTTACACAATTTCTCATCTTAGTATGGAAAGATTACGTGAAAAGACAATTTTTCGAATATCGTCGTCCTCCAAGTTTGCCTTTCCAAGAGCCACTTGGATCATGAAATAAGAATGTGTGGATTTTATTTTTACTTATCCTAAAGTGTCTGCTCACGAGAATGTGCTGATTTTAAAGTATAAAGTAAGATCAAGAAAAAAAAAATTGTCACCATGGATATTAAAATCAATTTTAAGTCACTAAAAATTTTCATCGAGACATAATTAACATAGTGTTTTGCTTGTAAAATTTAAAAATTACCATGTTCCTTTCATTGATAGACTTAAATTTGGGGTCCATGCTTAATTTCTTATTTCTTTTGACTAGAACATACATCCATGGTGCTTTCAGAAGCTTGTTTCCTTCCGAGCTGACGAAAATAAGATCATGTGTGTCAATGTTCGAATACAAAGTAAGATAGAGCACGGATAAAATTTAATCTTTAGAAATATAGACTTTTAAAACATTTGACATAATAAAAAATACACTGAATATTAGCTTTTATATTAGTTGCTATAAATTAATCCATCCATTATGCCTCAACAGGTACAAAACATATTGAATGAGGGATTTTTCCCGTAATGTAAGAGGCACTGAGCAGATGTGCTTTGTACCAAACGATTTCATATTTCAATGTGACAAAATAGATGAGCCACATAAAGCCTAATTTCAGTTGCAAATTGCAAGCTGGAATAAGTTCCAGAATAGTAAACAATTAGCTGCTTTATTTTCTTTTTAATAAGACTAAATTACCAGATAATATCTACTGGCATCAACTTGGCTAATAAAAATCTGTTTAATAGGATTTGCCATTTTTCCAATTGCTATCATGATCAGCTTTGCATTTTGATTATCTCTAAACTTTGCCTCAATTTTCTCATAGAAAAACTCTCAGTGGTAATTGCTTTAACATTTATTCCAGGTCAAGTGGTTAAGTATGAATAATGATGTGTCAAAAATGTACAGTAATGCCGTCAATAGAGCAATTACCATTTAGCTGGAGATTATTATGGCAAAAGAGCACATTAACTGGGCACAATAAACAGAACAACAGAGAAAAAGGGGGCAAAGGGACTGACTGTTTGCAAAACCTGTGTGTGTTGTATGTGTTCCTGACAGATATTAATTGTCTTTCAAGACCAATTAACCATACCCCCACAATGGTCTTCTCTGTATGGAATGAATTAGGAACTTTTCATTACTGATAAAAGGAAAACAAATATTTATACAGCTTACATTTAATATTCCCCAAAAGGTTGTCTCGCTACCTTTTCTACGATGGTGTTTATTTCTGTTATTCCTCATCTCTCCCAGGCAGGGCCACCCTGCAAATGCAGGGTGTCTACTTCAGTGAATCACCGATTAAATGAATGCTAATGGGAGGTGACAACACCTGCTTTTGTTGTCAATATTACTACAAAGGCCCAATTTTTCAAAGTGTCTTTCTGGAGAAGAAGCAACAAATAAGGCTGTAACTCAATACAGTACTACTTGGGGGGAAAGGGAGATAAAAAGGAAATATGTGTACCCAGTCAACACAGCGTTGTTTAGTTGCGACTCCCTTAATATCTGGGGCTAAGGGGAAACCTTCTGACCGATATTCAGGAGCAGGTGAAAAATGGTGCCTTGCTTAGAGGTAACACCATTAACTAGTAACTCCGTAGCTAGCTAAGCATTTCAGCACTCTTCCTGAATAGGCTTTCTGCAATTCGGGAACAGGCCACTGTCATTCTATCTTCTACTGTCACCTGCTGATGTGTATGTACAAGGGATACGCTCAGATTGTAATTTTAATGCAGATGCACTCAGAAAAGTGGCCATGGGTCACCGAAACTATTGATGTTCGCTCACTCACTCCCTCACTCACTCAGATGATTCTTTGCTCCTACTCTGTCAAGAACGATGGCTCTGGGTGCCGACCTGGGAGTCTCACAAATTTGGGATGGAGTCTCACGGCTACGTCGCTCGGCAGCCGTGGCTTTAGACAACTTCTTTCACCCTAAATCTCAGAGTTCTCATCCGTGGGGTGGGGAATGATACAGTGTCCGTGCTCTGCAGACACGATGACCCAATGAGCATGGAGTGAAGGTAGAGTGTCCCTCTCACAGTAAACATTTCATAAATGTTCTCTTGTTAATTGTGCTATGGCAGCTAGAGTGAATGTGACAAAATCCTGTCTTCTGAGAGCTTCAAACAGGCATCGGATGCAGCCGGTAAAGGGCAGGCTGCATGGGATAAGGACATTAGTGGTGGTGGGGTTGGGAAGCACAGATGTCCTAGAGGAGTCCAGCAGAGCTCTCTCTCCTGGTTGAGCTTGCCCCCACAACGGAGCTACTGCTCGCCCTTTCTGCTTCAATCAACCCTCAAATGTATTTGATGGGATGACAGAAGTGATGTGTTCTGCTTCTAAGGCTTGTCACTAGAATGAGTCACTGGTCCCCTTCTGGAATGTTTCTGGGAGAAAACGATAAGAACTGGACCATCGGCCTCGGACCCAGAGATGGAAACTCCCATGTCAAGAAGAGCAGAGGCCCCTCATGTGCATTATCACCCCTGATTTGCTCATCGCTGGACCACGACACAAGGGAGAAAGAAGCACCCATCAGATTTACACACTTTGTTCTGTTACCTTTTTATAATTGAAGACTGGACACTACCCTAATTAATCTGTCCCCTAAGCACTGTTACCCCTTCACTTCAGCTCCAATAAACATTCAGTTCCTCAAAGGTGCCACACACTTGATCGCTTCTGGACTTGGCATATATTGTTTCTTCTTTTTGGCTATTTCCTCTCTTCTTCTCCCCTTTGACTTGAGTATAAGACCCTTCAGGTCTTAAAAGACTGACACTTCCTCTAGGAAGTCCTCAAGGACTGCCCCCATCCCAAACTATGACAAGGACACCTGCCATGCACTCCCAAGGCACCTCGTGCTTCACCAGCCATGGCACAGACCCGCCATTTTTTCAATCATTTGTTCAACTACCTCCAGGGTTGGGGGGTAGGTCTTGTGAACACAGAGGTTCACTATCTTTCTCTCTGTTTTCTCTCCATCGCTTTGCATAGTATGCGGCCCATAACAGATCCTCCACGCGTCTTTGTTGTATCAGGCTCCATTCAGACTCAGCATGACGGAAACCAGGTTCATTATCTTCTCTCCTTAGCCTCGGACTGTTTTCTCACCTGCGATTTCTGTCTAAGTTAACGGCAATTCCAACTCTCTAGACACGCCCAAATAGAAAATGTAGTGACTCGCTCCTTATTCCTTCCTTTTCCTCACTTCTCACTCTAATTGGACACCAAGTTATTTTTTCTAATTGGACACCAAGTTATTTTTAAGACATCTCTGAAATGTGTCCGAAATAATCTTGGCTTTTGATTCCTAGTGTCACTTTTCTTCTTTACCCGGATTACTCCAACACTTGTTTCCGGATGGTGCTCCCCAAGGTTGCCCGTCCTGTCTCCAGCCCTTCCTCCCAAATGAGCACAGCTGATTACACTCATAGCGTTTACAAATCTCTAGCTACTCTCTATTGCAAATACCTGAAAATGGCTAGAGATCTCTTTATCCTTTAAACCTGGTCTCACTTCATATTTCTATATTACTCTCCTTCCTGATCTTGATCTAGGGCAGTGGTTCTCTCACTTTGAGCTGAAGGAGCTTGTTAAAATGAGAACTGTGAAATCCCAAGGACTGAGACTGGGGGGGGGGGGGGGGGGGGGGAATGAGCGTCAGCCAGGAATCTGCATTTGCAAAGAACGTGAGTGAATGATCTGAGGATTGCTGAGAAATGGTGGTTTGGCCAGAGTAAACTTCTTGATGCAACCCAAATGAATCCATCACGCCATTTCACACCAATGAGCACATATCCTTTCATTTCCTGGAAATATTCTTTTCCTCCAATCAAGCTCAAATGTCTCAAAACTCTGTGGAGTTTTACTCACTCCAGCAGAGTAATTATGGAGGCCAGATCACTGGAGCCTGAAATGTCTCAGGTCATGAATTCAGATTTTTTTTTTTCTGAAGGCAAGATAGAATCAGAAAAGGATTTGGGGTACAGAGCTGACATATTTCAAACCTGTTTTAAGAATACTAATCTGGGGCGCCTGGGTGGCTCAGTTGGTTAAGCGACTGCCTTCGGCTCAGGTCATGATCCTGGGGTCCCGGGATCGAGCCCCGCATCGGGCTCCCTGCTCGGCGGGGAGTCTGCTTCTCCCTCTGACCTTCCTCCATCTCATGCTCTCTCTCTACCATTCTCTCTCTCTTTCAATAAAATAAATAAAAATCTTTAAAAAAAAAAAAAAAAAAAAAAAAAAAAAAACTAATCTGGAAGCAGCATCTAGGAAGAATGGCAGAAGGAAAAAGACCAGCTAAAAAGAGTTCATCGTATTCCCTGAAAGAGATTTAAAAAAAAAAAAAAAAAAGAAAGAGGGGGCAGTGAGGAAACAAGGGTAAGGGATACCTCTTACTTTTCCTGCCTGAATTATTGGCGATACAGCGGTGCCGACAAAAGAGAGACAGGCATGAGGACCGCAGGAACAAAAATGAAAATAGCCTAGACCAGTCATTCTCCAAGAGTGATTCCCAGACCAGTATCATTAGGCGCTCATCTTCACTTGTTAGAAAGGTAAATTATGCATTTTAGAAAATGCAAGTTAGAAAAAGTAACTGCTAGAGAGCCAAGCTGTCAATCCCCTTAATAGATAACTTTACATACAAATTATCATTTGATTGCCTGCATCTTTCTTTGCACCGAGTTGTGCTGGGGAAATGTAGGTACATGTTGTGCCTGTCTTAGCGGGAGGATGTAAAGCCCCCTTAGACTGCAAGGAGAGCCCAGCAAGTGTCACGGCTCCTCATGGCTGATTGAAAAGTTGCCTCAGTGCATCAGTGCATCAGGACACTCAAAGTCCTATCTTCACCTGGACCCACCACCTCTCTGTTATTCTGACTCCTCAGAATGAGCCCTCTATTTTAACTTTTTTTCCGTCATGCCATGCTTATCCTAAATTCTACCATTTGCTTAGATGCCTTCTCCTCTGTGAAAATTACCAGCCTCCCTATCTACCCACCCCCCCCTCATGTTTCTTCCACCATCACTGTCATCAAAGATACACTTTGTTGGTTGCTGTTTTTTTTTTTTTCTTTTTTAAGATTTTTATTTATTTATTTATTTGTCAGAAAGAGAGAGAGAGAGCACAAGCAGGGGAAGCGGCACAGGGAGAGGGAGAAGCAGACTCCCTGCTGAATTATATCAAATATTTGAATTATAACATACATTTTGCCAGCATACAAAAGGGCAATTTATTGTTTCATAAACAGCCACCTTTAGTTGTTTGTTGCCACTTTCGATTCCTTAGCTTACGGGGGATTTCTCCCGCCTTCTAATGAGGATGATGTGTGTCTTCCTATCCAGACTGCTGAAGACCTTACCGAAATTTTAGGAATAAAAAGGATCACAGTGAAAGAAAATACTAATCTACGGTTACTGAGTACAGAATAAAATTTGAGACTTCTACTGATGGTATTAATTAAAGATTACAAAAGGAACATGGATGTCAGAATTTAGATGGAAATTAATGTGAACTGTTCTCCAAAACTAACCGAAGGAAGGACATTATTTTCAATAATCCAAGGTAATAAAAAGCGGCAGTGTATAATTTTAAGCCGATGTCAACATTTTTGTGACTCATCCTAGATAGGGAGGACTCTATTAGTCCTGTGAGTAGATACAAAGAACAAACTCACATCACAGCTGCCACCAATAACTTTGAACTTTTAGAATTTTCAGCAATAATGTGATTAAGACAGTGTTGTGTCTAATGTGTTATCTGGGCTTGTTCTGCAATAGCATATCACAGGTTAGCCCTAAAATCTATTCCAAATAAAACTTTCATCCAACTCAGACTGATTTGCCTATTTTGTACTTTAAGGAACCAAAGGAAAAAAAAGAAGACAAAACAAAACACACACACACACACACACACACACAACTGTTGCATAAATGAGCCTGGGTAATTTTAATTAGGGTTTTCACTTCAAATATTTCTGTAACTTTTTTGTTACAAAGAGCTGGAGATTAGCTTTCAATCTTCCTTTTTACATATGAGTACAATACTTGTTTGCCACAATAGTTTATATCGTATAATATAAAATCATTATTTAGCACGCACTTGGTTGTCTTGTGCATAGAATCAAATTGTTGCTCTTCTTTCAATCCCATTTTTTTTTCCCTTTTGGCAAACTATCAGCCCTTTGAGGAAACACAAAAACAAGAACCTCAGGATGCTGTGCTCTTCTACGGGATATGGTTGAAGAAAGCCCATAATTCATTCTGACATTTCTTCAAAGGGGAAGGTTTCCAAAGTCATCATTATTGGACCAATAACACTGTTGCACTTTGCAGAAGTCAGCGGGGCCACACTAAGATATACAAGCTGCTCTAAACATTTTGACCCTTTTCATCCACGTATTTTCCTCTTTATCTCCTGTACACTCTCTACAAAGGAACACACGTCTTCTGCTTTATTAAGACAAAAGCCAAATGATGTGACCGATGCCATCATTCTTCATTTTTACCCCCAAATTTCTCTATGTCTTATTTATATTTTCATTTCCAATATCTAGCACAAGGCTTGGACACAGAGAAGATATTCCATATTAACTGGACAGCATGGCTCCTGTGTTGGACTCCTGCCATTCCAACATTATCTTATGAATCACCTCTTCTTCCCCATGAATCTTCAGTATGTCCAGTGATTTCTGTGTCTTTGTCCAAACCCTTTGGCCTAGAAACATATTGTAAACTTCCCAATCTTTAAAACGCAAACACAAAAACAAAACAAAACAAAAACGCTTACTTTATACTCTGCTAAAATTGAAGAAAAAAAATCAGGACTTCCAAAAACAAACTTCCTTCCTTCCATCCCCAAACAAACATTTTAATGGAATGAATAGTTCCCCAGTTTCTCAAGTCTGAAGACTTGAGTTCCTGCTAAATTTTCACCACTCTACCAGCTATGGGATCTTCACCAAGATTTTTAACCTCTCTAAAAGTTTTCTGTTTTGGGCGCCTGGGTGGCTCAGTTGGTTAAGCGACTGCCTTGGGCTCAGGTCATGATCCTGGAGTCCCGGGATCGAGTCCCGCGTCGGGCTCCCTGCTGACCAGGGAGTTTGCTTCTCCCTCTGACCCTCTTCCCTCTCGTGCTCTCTATCTCTCATTCTCTCTCTCAAATAAATAAATAAATAAAATATTAAAAAAAATAATAATGAAAGTTTTCTGTTTTGTGAAAATAAAAAGAAAGAGCTTTCTTCATTAGATTCTTGTGAAGATTAATTGCTCATATATACATACAACAGTTTAGCACACAGCCTAACCCATGATAATATCTCAGAACTTGGGAGCTAATATTGTGATTTCACTCTGCAGTTATTTATGAGGTGCTCCTCTAGGCCAGGCACTGTACCAGACGGTGGGGATGCAGTGAGGGATGGCACTGGCTAGGGCCCTGCTTGCATGGAGCATTTCGTCTTGGCTAGTGTTTTTCAGATGTCAGCATGTTTCAGTATCTCCTGGAGCATGTGTAAAAACAGATTGTTGGGTCCCACCCCCAGAGTTTCTAATTCAGTAGATCTGTGGTTGGACCCAAGAATTTGCATTTGCATTCCTTCCTTCCTCCCTCCCTCCCTCCCTCCGTTCTTTCTCTTTCTTTCTTTCTCTTTCTTTCTTTCTTTCTTTCTTTCTTTCTTTCTTTCTTTCTCTCTCTCTTTCCTTCCTTCCTTCCTTCCTTCCTTCCTCCCTCCCTCCCTCCCTCCGTTCTTTCTCTTTCTTTCTTTCTTTCTTTCTTTCTTCTTTCTTTCTTTCTTTCTTTCTTTCTTTCTTTCTTTCTTTCTTTCTTTCTTTCTTTCTTTCTTTCTCTCTCTCTCTCTTTCTTTCCTTCCTTCCTTCCTTCCTTCCTTCCTTCCTTCCTTCCTTCCTTCCTTCTTCCTTTCTTTCTTCAGAGAAGGAGACATTGCTGGGGTTCAGTTGGTTAAAGGAGGTCTCTTGGAAGACAAGCTACCAGAAATGAGCTCTGAACAATAGTATCTCCTCGTAGTTTTCTTGCAAGTACTAAGTGGGCTAATGAATTTGAAGGTTTAACACAGTGTCTTAAACATGGTAAACAACCAACAAATTGCTGCTCCCCCTGCTTGTGTGCGCTTTCTCTCTCTCTGTCAAATAGATACATAGAATCTTTAAAAAACAAAACAAAAGGGGGCGCCTGGGTCGCTCAGTGGGTTAAGCATCTGCCTTCAGCTCAGGTCATGATCCCAGGGTCCTGGGATCGAGCCCCGCATTGGGCTCCCTGCTCAGTGGGGAGTCTGCTTCTCCCTCTTCCTCTGCCCCTCCCCACTATTCCTGCTCTCTCTCTCTCTCTCTCATTCTGTATCTCTCTGTCTCAAATGCATAAATAAAAAAAAATTTAAAAATTCTTAAAAATATGAATCAGAGTAAATATAAGAGTACCACTGTTGGTTATCTTTCCAAACACTACATAACATTTTGATTTAAAAATAGGAATTTGACATTTGCCCCACGAACACCATTAAATGCGCTATCCTTCTCACCAACATTTGTCTTACCCTCATTCTATTCATGTATTTCTTAAAGAAAGTTCTAGATTTCTATTGTTCCCTTAATAGTATTAAATGACATCCAGGGTCTGCACACTTTAGTCACCATATATTTTCCTATGCATGTTAAGCGAGAACAATCTATTACAACTGCTAGTAATGGGAAGCTGTAGGATTACAGGTGATAAGGAAGCAAAGTGACAGTAGCCATGACAACTGGGACAGTGAGCACGAAAATGGATAATGAACATCCAGTTTTCACATGATAAGGCCAGGGCAAGAAGCATTCCAAAGTAGAAGTTTCTAAGCAAGTGGAAAACGCTTAACAAGACCTGCATTGCTCCAGTGTAACAGAGGAAGATAATAAATGACCACACACACCGTAGGAGTATGTGCACTGCTTTCCCACATGCTTTCCTTACATTTTCTTCTTTAATTTGCATTCTGAAGCAGAATTCTATGAGGTTCTAATAGGCGGGATTACAAAGGAGACTCTGTTGACTCATGTAGGTTTCAGATTTAACATTTAGTCAATCTGTTTTAGGAAATGCAGTGTCCTGGGAATTTAAAAACAGCCAGAGTGATATGCCAGTGTAAGGCTATCGTGCATAATCTTTGAGTGACAGGTATTCCTTTCCCGTTATCAAACTTGCTCAGATTTTTATAATCAGAAGCCCACATGCTCTGAAAATGTCTACCTGACTTGTCTGATGAGTGACTTCCCCAAAACAAAGTTTGTCTCTGCTGTCAAAATCCCTCACCCAATGATAATCACTCCTACCAGAACTCCATCAATTTCAACTATTATTTCCTCCCAGGTACAACTTTTTAAGGACCCAAAACCCACTCCACATCCGTGTTGATTGAGATGACACATTATCTCTGTACCACAACAGATCTACTTAACAGGGACTGTAGACAATGATATTATTATAAAACATCACCCAGTTTCTGCACTGTCAAATATTATTTATCCCCAGGTGATCGGAAATGAATGAAATTTACCAAGTGGTACTGAAATACATTTTTCATGTTCAACTAAACTTGTGCCTGTATAAAACAAACAAACAAATCATTACTCTTAGATCGTCTTTTCCTCCACTTTTTACAAGGAAAAACATATCTGTCCCTTCCAATTGGCTCCCCCAAATGGTACCCAACTGTCCTTTACTCTTGTTGAGCAATTCCCTGTAGATTTATCTGGCTTCTTTCAGCCAAGGGTCCAAGAAATATGAATACTGGTACAAATTTGTCAAGCAATGAGGCCTTATCCTGTGTAATACTGTCAGTCTGGACCAACACAGAAATAGCCATTCAGAAGATAACTCTGAGTAAAAAGAAAAAAAAAAAAGAAGCTTCCATCAAATATGACTTATTGCCTTTTCCCACCTGGTCCCATTTATATGCCTCATGCCAGTATTGATGGACGCGTGGGGGAGAATGGCTGTAGGCTTCGCATTAGTCACTGTAATCACCAGCCTCAATAATTGACAGGAAAGAGGTTCAGCTCTGGCAATAGGGAGCCAATGAAAACTGTTTTCACACAGCAGTTAACCATTTATTCAAATACTCAGCCTGAGCGTTTTCAAAGATTGAAAAATGCCTTCTCTGTTAGAAATGGAGACGGAGGGGGTAAACATGAATACTTAAATGCAAAGGCCTGGAATTGCCCACAGAAACCATCAGAATCCCACCGCCTCACATGAAAAAAGAAAAGAGAGAGAAAGAGAAAGAAAGAAAGAAAAAGTTGACATGCACAGGATGTGGAAGAAAGGTTGACAAACGATGAAGTGTTTTAAGGAATGTGAGTACAGTTTCCCAGTTGTTTGTAATCATATGACATATGTACTAGCATGTTAACATGCTAAGCATGCACACTTAACCCAGATGCCTAAGTAATAGGATATGGGTAACTTCCCTAATGCATATGCAAGCTTCCTGTCCCTGCCCCCTTGGCACGCTGAATAAAAGCTTCCCGCACTAACCCGCAAGGGGAGACACTGATCTGGGAAATATCCCTGGGGTTCTTAACTTGTTGCAAGTAAAAACCCTTCCTTTCCTGTTCTTTGGCTCAGTGGTGGCTTTTGGCTGGACACCCACCAAGAGGCAGACCTGGTTTGGGGTAATAGGTGGGCAGTACAGAATTTACCTGAAGAGTCCAATGTGGCCAGTCAGAGAAAAGGGAACTGAGAGAATCCACTTTCCCGCCTCAGCGGTAGTAAATCAGAATCCTTTTGTAAAGAAGAACGCGAGCTCCCCAAATGAACTGTGGGAGTGCATTCAAGGAAACTAACATGAGGCTTTTTTGTAGCGACCTTAAATTGTACAAAAGCCAAGAGTGTTTTTGGTTTACTTTCTTTCTGCCAACACTTGCTATTGGGTCAGTCAGTCAAAGGACTTGGCCAAGGCAAGTGGCAGTGCAGGAGAGCAGGCGGGTTGGACACGAATCGGTTTTGTGGCTCAGAGGAGGACGCAGTGAATGAAACAGGCAACTGTACCCCAGGGCAGGGAGACCCTTTGAAGGAAACCGGACTTCTCTCTATGGTTGATGCGAACTTTCGAGTAGTCGCAGGAAGTGTTTAGCAGCACTCTTGGCAATTGGAAACTTGTAAAACCTGAAAGATCGGCATGCAGACATCTTAATTACCATACCAGAATAGCCCAATGAAGCAGGGCACCTGCTATGCTCTCTCCAACGCTGCACAGTTCTGAAGATGGGAAACCCCCTGTAATACACCTAACTGTGCAACACAGGACTACGGGGGGCCATTTCTCCCAGTCCCAGCTGGTGATGAGCAGTGTGTGCCCTGAAGCAGTGGAGTTGAGCGTCCTTGTAATTTTGTCCTTGGCAATAAAATGCCAGTGCTATTCTTACTCATAGAATTGCAGCATCCTTTTTCTCAAGCCTCCCCCAAATGTCGGAATCCAGTTGAAACCAAACAAGCATCCTGGCGGATTACACACGCTGTGTGGAGAATCTGGTGCCCTCTCTCCCTTTAGATTTGCTGCCATTTGGTTTTCCTCAGCTCCTTCCTTGTTTCTTTGCTACTGAGAAAAGAAAATAAGGGTATCCAGCTTGTTTTCTTAACACCAGTCCTTATTTCCCACAGCACATCCTCCGCTGTGTCCTTTTGCTTGCCCCCATTTCTATATTCATGGCTCTTATCTTTCTTCTTGGAGGAGTTACTCCCCTCCCTCGCAGTGCCTACAAATTTCACGACACATTCCTGGACTGTTTTGTTGTTGTTTTGTCTTGCTGCTGTTTTGTTTGTGAGATGAGTGACAAAAGTAAACATAAGAGCAAAATGTGAGCACACAATAGATTTAGAAAACTGTATGTAACACTATTAGGCGTAGTGCAACATTTTGGTCTGCTTCCTAATTGGTATGGTCTAATACTAGTTTAAGTGTTGTCTAGACACATTTATTTTCTACAACTGCTGCATATGAAGTAGATATTTTTACTCAATTCTTAAAACGGAATCCTCTGTCTTTTTCCTGGCAGGTGTACAGCTTGGATAAAGACCTTATTAAATGTTTCATCAAACAAAATAAATTTATGTGTGCACATGCATTTTTCAATGTATATGCTGCTTTGCACTTGTCTGTACAAAATTTAATTTACCTGTATAGTTGTTGCTTGGTTTTAGGTTGGTATTTCATGTTTGTGGGAGACTTTCATCATATTTCCTTTTCCTACCTTACCCTAAAAATGTATCGTCAGCAAATACTGATACTTAACTATTCCCCTTGTCTCCTGAATCATCAATATAGGCAGTGTACATACACTATGCTTAATCTACATTCTTGGGCCACTTCCCTCTTGATCTTCCCTTGATGAAAACTTGCCATTGAAAAACAATGAGTTTTTTTCCCCCTGTCCATTTTATCCACAACAGACTTTTTGATTGCCTTCTGTGATTCAGTTTCCTTGACAAGTTCTACCGAGAGAATGTATCATATGACTTTCCAGTGTTTAAATAAATTATATGCAGGGAGTTCTTCCTTGCTGCCGTAGCTCTCAGAAAGTTTGTAAAGTGTTGTCGAAACTGTGATTGTGCTCATTGGGTACTCAGAGTACGCAGCTTGATGTGTTTCTAAAAGGCATGAGCCCATCTAGGTAGGCAGTCCAGCTATTGCCTACTGTGATCTTAGGCTAGCCACTTGGACACCTCAATTCCATCATCTTTAAAACAGAGATGATGAAAAATAAATAAATAAAAATAAATAAATAAAAATTAAAAAATAAAAATAAAAAAACAAAATAGAGATGATGCCCTTCCTCCTAGGATCTTTAGGAGAGTTAACGGGACAAGAGTTGAAGCTCAGCAAATATGAAGTCTCTCCCCTACTTAGATTTCAGCTGGAGTAAAATTAATGACAGTGGGCTGCAAAAGAACACTTCTTGCCTCATGATTCTGGAGATCATTTTCATGGCTTCCATTCCCCTTGTCTCCTATAATACAGTTCAAAGGTTTTCTTTCCATTTCACTTTTGCTTCTTCAGATCACCAGTCCCCGTGAGGCAGCTGTTGTCTCTAGATTACTATAATACCAGGCCCAAATGATGCAGTATTTCACCCTTAAGATAAAGCTTCCTTATCCTCCATGCAGGACGAAAGACGGAAGTGCTAAAATCAAAATGGATTCAAGACCTAAATGTGAGACCTGAAACCATGAAACTCCTAACAGAAAACAGGCAATGATCTCTTGGACATCGGCCTTAGTAGTGTATTTATGGTTACGTCTCCTCAGGCAAGGGAAACAAAAACAAAAACAAACTATTGAGACTACACCAAAATAAAAGGCTTTTGCACAGCAAACGAAACCATCGACAACACAAAAAGACAACCTACTGAATGGGAGAAAATATTTGCAAATGATATATCCCATAAAGGGTTAATACTCAAAATATATAAAAAAATAAACTTACACAATTCAATACCAAAAACAACAAATAATCTGATTTAAAAAAAACGGGCAGGAGACCTGAACAGACATTTTTCCAAAGAAGACACAGAGATGGCCAATGGACGCATGTAAAGATGCTCAATATCACTCATCATTAGGGAAATACAAATCCAACCACCATGAGATACCACCTCACACCTGTGAGGATGGCTAGTATCAAAAAGACAAGAAATAACCAGTGTTGGGGAGGATATGGAGAAAAGGGAACCCTCGTGCACTGTTGGTGGGAATGCAAACTGGTGCAGCCACTCTGGAAAACGGTATGGAGGTGCCTCAAAAAATTAAAAATAGAAATACTATGGGATCCAGCAACTCCACACCTAGGTATTTACTCAAAGAAAATGAAAACACTAATTCAAAAAGAGAGATGGACCCCTAGGTTCATGGCAGCATTATTTACAATACCCAAGACCTAGAAGCAATCCAAGTGTCCGTGTCCATCCATAGATGAATGGGAAAAGAAGATGTGGTTGTTTATATATGCAATGGAATACTCCTCAGCCATAAAAAAAGAATGAGATATTACCAACTGCAACAACATGGGTGGACCCAGATGGAATAATGCTAGGTGAAGTAAGTCAGAGAAAGACAAATGGCATACGATTTCACTTATATGTGGAATCTAAAACAAAACAAAACAAAATGAAGACAAGACAAACAGAAACAGACTCATAGCTACGGAGAACAAATTCATGGTTGCTGGGGGTGGGGGGTGGGGAGATGGTCAAAATAGGTAAAGGTGATTAAGAGGTATAAACTTCCAGTTGTAAAATAAGCAAGGCATGGAGATGAAGAGTACAGCATGGCTGGGGGAAGAAGAAAACACTAATAATAGCACAAATGAGAAGGGGAAAAAATGGACACCACGGATGGGCATGCCTGCACAATTGTGCATGTACCTTTTAACGTTTGTGTATATGATTCATAACAACATACCAGCAACACCAAACACCTTTGTATGTCATCTTTGTGCCGGACCACACTACACTGTGCCCAGGATGTAACAATCATTGGCCTATTTAATTCACAAACGTGTGTGCCTAGAGGTTGTCTACACCTGTGGGGATCTGGACCTCTACTGGATGTGTGCATGGAAGTTGACTGTGTGAGAGATAATGTGCGTGGCGCAACGGCACATTTTCTAGACCTAATGACAATTTTGTAGCCCAAGTGATTTTTATAAACTATGTGCAAGGCTATATGGGAGATCATTTTAATTGTAAAGACATTTTTCTTAGCGTCAATATGCAGCCCACAGATGTATAATTTCGGAGATCACCTTTAGTCCTATTAAAAAGATGGGTATCACGTTGGCAGCCTTCCAGTCTTCCAGTTCAGTGGCTGTTTTCCATGATAAATGACATTATTTTTGTGAGTAGCACAGCTACTTCATTCTATAGTTCCTTCATGTTGCTTGGACGAGTGCCACCTAGCTGATGATTTATTACAAGGTAATGTTTTTGAGCTCGTCCATCACGCCCTCACCTTTATAATGTTAAGCATTTCACCTTCAACAATATCAAAGGGTAACCCAAGCTTGGCACTAATTTTAAGAATAAGTGAGAAATTGTCCTACTAAAAGGGTGGGGTGACCCAGGACCAAATGTTCCCCATCCAAATGCCTGAGACAGTGGGAAGTGGGGCCTTGGTGGAGCCCCTGCCCAGGCCCTTCTCCCTGAGCCCATAGGCGACCGGCGCATGGGGGCTCTTGGCAGAGGCCACGCTCCTGGAATCCTGGGAATCATGCCAGGAGCTGACCATGAGGAGGGGCAGGGGCAAGGTAGAAGAATCACGTCTAAGATCATGATTGTGTAAAGAGGGTTTCTGAGAGCTTCTAGAGTTCTTTTCCTGCTGGAGATTCTCAATTCAAGAAATATTTTTCACCCTAGAAAAATCTGATCAGCTGTGAATCTTCAACTCTGAGCAGACCCTTTTTAATCTTTACATTCTTAACCACTTCTAGGAGAACAGTTCATTCTATAAAATTGTGCCAGTCTAGGGCGGTGTTTAGAACATTAACTATTTGAATGCCTATTTGTTTGTTTGTTTGTTTTCCCATAACATATACTGTCTGGGACAATAGCCATTAAACTTCTGAGTCCTCCCCGACTTTTCTTCCTCTCCCAAACTTTCCATAAGGGGGAATCTTGACTTGTCTGTTGGGAGGGATCTTCTCAGTGGCCCTCCAAGGTGAACATTCTTTCCCTTTTAGCCATATTCCATGGCTTATAAAATCAGAGAGCAGATACACACAGAGTGGACTACAAGGAGACGTTCTTGCTAAGACCGTTCCTGAACTCACCTTTGCGGGTGAGAATCTGGGTAAGAAGTTAAAGAGAAGAAAGAAGGAAGAAGGAAGGAAAGAAGGAAGGAAGGAAGGCAGGAGGGAGGGAGGGAGGGAGAGAGAAAAAAAATAATTAAAAATGCAATTCTATTTAGAGACCAGGCCCTGTGGGACCCCTGAATATTTCCTGTTACCCTGACCTGCGGGACAACCTCAGTTTCCTTCTTTGTCCTCCCTTCCTCATGACCTGATAGGTTTTGAGGATATTCATCATTGTATTCATAATCAGAAATAATCATGGCCTCTAAATATGGGCTAGTTGCTTGGCATTTTTATGGGCACGATGGACTGATAAAGTAGGCTGTTGAATTCTAGCCTCTGTTTTTTTTTTTTTTTTCCCCGCATGCCAATCTCTACCCAGAATGCCTTACCCACCCTGGACATCTCTGCAATTCACTTATAAAACGGCCAACTCATGGAAGGAAGGCTTTTTCAAACACACTCTCTTACAAGGTGCTCTAAAGTTAAAGGACTTTATTATCCTAATAACATTTTAGTGATTTAACCTTGACTCTGGCTCCAGTCTGGTATACAGCTCTGTGCAGCTCTGCTTCATTTTGATGGGCCTGGTCCTTGGACCAATCAGGGATTTCTACTCAGTCCCATCAACTACCACAACCAATTGGTCTCTCGGCCCACATCATTGGATGCTATCCTGCATCCCATGAACCACATCCCATATACACAGGATACTTTGTGAAACAGTGGAAAGTGCGAAGCCTCAGCCAAGCCTAGTCTTGCAGGGAGCTTGGGATTTGGCCCTACCTTGGCTCTTCTTGGGTAGCTGAGGTAGCCTGAATTGATCTTGAGTTGTAACTGAGAAGAGAGTTGTAATAAAGGAAATCAAGGCAGCCCAGGGCTCACAATTTTCTAAGTGCATCATCTCAAAAGGACTTTTCACAAAGATAGTCAAAGCGCCATTATTCATCATAGCAAAAATTTGAGGGGTTTATCATTGTGGCTAAAAGCTTAGGTTCAGGGGTAAAACATAACTGAATTCTGATCCTTGCTCCTCCATTTACTAGGTGAATAAATTTGGGAGATTTTTCTAACCTCTCTTAAGTCCCATTTTTTTTCTCTTTTATTAAAGTGGGATAAGAATAAAAATATCTACAGTGTATGCTTATTGAGAAAATTAGAGATAACTGCAGACATAGCATTAGCTTGATGCCTGGCATTCAGTAAGCGGTCAATAGATGTTAGTGATGATAAGGATGATGATGATCATAATGACTAATTAAAAACAATCCCATGCCCAATAACAGATAACCCAACTAAATAAAATATGATAGAATAACACAGGGGAATGCCAATTACGTTTGCTATTATGAAGAGCCCTCGGTCTTTGGAAAGTAAACTCCAACTTTTGATGGAAACTTCTTTCTCCCTGCTGGACCTGACATCTAGCTTGCTTGATAATTGCTCTCTACCTTATATTTCCCATAATTTCTTATTTATTAGTTCAACCCCATATAGCTGATAAATATGGTTAAGTCTCTTCCGTAATTAAAAGATAATCCTTTGATCCTGTGTCATTCTCTGCATTTTGCTACACCTTTGGCTCCTCGTTACAGACCAGATCCTTGAAAGAGTAGTCCACACTCCCTTGTTACCTACACTTAATTCATCTCTGATGGCTGACTCCTGTCCCCACCAACTACTGCATCTTCCTAAAATGAAATCTAGTGAATGCTTTTCACAGTTTTTTGATACCATTGCCCACTTTTCCACATTCCCTCTTTGACATGGTTGGTTCTTCTAATTTTCTGACTCTTTCTTTATAGGATCCTTTCTGGGTACTCCTTCTACTACCATCTCCTTATATGTTGGTGGGACCGGAGTCTGGGTCTTGGCCCAAGGTCACTGACTGGAGATAGGAACTGGAGAACATTTAATGCTTAGATACTGATTGAAGCCACGGGTGTGGGTGAGATTATGTAGGCAGAGGTTGTGAAATGAGACCAAAAATTAAAAAAAAAAAAAAGGTCTTCAGACAAAGCTTTGCAGAGGAAGCAGGAAGGAGAAATCAGAACAGAAGAAAAATGAAGACAAGAACCAGGAGCAGGTAGTGTCAAAGTAGCCCAGGGAAAAGTCTGATTCTAGAAGAAGAAAGTGACCAATACTGCCAAATATCTGGCAATAACTGTTGAAAGAGATGATACCAGGAGCTGTCCATTACATCTGGCAATAGGAGCTTTATGGAGCTTTGTTGAAAGCAGTTTCATTGAATTGGCGAGGACCAAAGACAGCTGGAATGGATTAATGAAAGAGATGACAGAAGAAGAAATAAAGAAAGTATACATAAATCTCTTAAGATGGGAGTATTTCAAGAGAAGCACCCTATTGGTGACAGAAGGAACTCACTAGTCATCATCATCATCATCATCATCATCACCAAAAACCATGCTAAAGAATAGGGTTATTTTACTTCCATATATTCAGAATTTCCCAACCATCTTTTCTTTGCACCCACAAATTCAAAAAATGTAGTACTCTTTGCACGTGTAAACCTTCTTCTTTGCAGTTAACAATACCAATATGAAAAAAGAGAATATTTTACAGCACTTCAAGAAACATTAGGTAAAGAAAGCCTCGTTTCAATATTTTGATAAAACAAAGAATTTCTTAGTAATAAAAAGTCACCTGTGTACTTATTATCACACTAGTCTTTTTTTTTTTTCTGAAACAGTCCACCCTTGCAAAGGAAAATAAGTTGGCACTTTACAAGGGCTTTGTATCATAGTTTCAACGAAATTCTTGAGATGCCTCTCACCATAGCTTTCCCAACTTTGACTTGCAGAACTGACAGTCATTCCTCCTAGGCTGTGGTGATTGTTCTGATGCTTTTCCACAGGCTTCCACTTAATTGGTTGCTTACATTTTCCTCATATCTCCTCTGCCACTTCCCTGAAGCTGCCTCCAAGAGCATAAAACTTCCATTTTAACACCCTATCTAAAATTTGGTCATTATTTTCAGTAGGTCCAGCATTACCACTTGCTGCTTGCCCCTCAAGATCATTTTCTACCCTGATCTGTGCACCCTGCCTTACCTAGGCTCTGTGGCCCTTATTTCTGATTGCGTTTGGCCAATGGGGAGCACCAGCAGGTGACTAGAGAACACTACAAGAAGGAGACCTGGCTTCCTCTCTGCCAGGCCATCGCTTGGCAGTCCTCCGCCAAAAGCCACAGTTCTGGTCTGGAGGCCTTTCTCCCAATTCCATTTCTTGCTGGCTTGCTTTCAGCATTTTTTACTCTTGTACCTTCTCATTATTTCTAGCCCCAGAATGCTTCATTATCCTTTGTGTACCCGAATCACCTGGAAAGCTTGTCAAAACGCAGATTTCTGGGTTTCATCCCACGTTTCAGACTCAGCACTTCTGGAGTAGGGACTGAGAATTTGCATTTCTAGCAAGTTCCCAGATAATGTGGACGCTGTTGGTAAGCACCAACACCTTGTTGGTTTCTCTGAACCCTGGCCCACTCTCTTCAGTCGCTACTTTGGGTGTGTACCATCTGTGTGCGGCCAGGCCTAACTGACACACTTGGATACCTTATAAAAAAATATCCACTGCAACATAAAATAAATGGCAAAGAGACATTGTATTGCAAACCACACATGATACTATACTCATACAGCCCATGATGACACACTCAGTGGCTTTGCAGCCTTAAGTCTCATTGGCGGAAATTTCCTCTGTCATGGTGGCTCTCATTGACTGAGAGGCAGAACCAAAATTAGGAGGGGATAGCATCAGAGTGGCCAAGGAAAGGGTAGCACTCAGAGCATGGGAGAAATATTCCTAACAAGCCACTGTCCTGGAATGGTAATGACATAATGTTCTGGTGCTGCATTTGGATGGTCACCATCCAACTGATCATTTGCATAAGTAGGGTTCAATGAGCCTAATTTCCCCTATAAAAGAAAATCTTAATGAATCAAAATACCTCTAAGTGCAATATGCCATGATGATGTGTACTATTTCATTTGGATTACTATGCTTGGTTACCCTTTTGTTGGCCCTATTTTGTTCTTCAGTACATCATTTTCCTTTGCTTATTGCTCCCAGTGTCTCAGTAAAGTGTCCAAAAGGGGTTTCTACTGCCTCAGTACAAATCTAAGTGATGATACAAATATACTTGAAGTATTTTCAAACAAGCAGAAAAATATAAAACAAAATAAATCCTAAGCCACTCCTTCATTTAATGATGTGGCCAGTTAGATCGTATGTGAATCCATTAGGTACAGGGTGATTAGCTTAAGTTCTGCAGTTTTATGCACGAACAGTATCTTTCAATACGACCTTAGGGCTACTATAAAATGTCAGTGACTAATACATGGATGTGTTAATTCGGAAGCTAATTGTTCTCTTCTCGTGTATGAGATCAAACTATGCAGGTGCATCTCTGCTGATTTCAAGGCACTTTGGAACACAAATCTTTGCATTTTTTTATACATGGTGATTCTCAGGAAAGCAACATTAAACACCATACTGTCTTAAACTAAGATAATTACAGCTGAGTCCTTATGTTTTCCAGGAAAGTCTGCATTTTTACCAAAAGGGACATGGAATATAATAGCAAAAAACAGCAAATATCCTTATCCCCATGCTGATTTTTTAAGGTTCTAAAACAGCAAAAGGATGCAGACACACACAAATGATCTCTGAATTTCAGAATATCAACTTCCAACTTAGATTTGTCCTACGAATGGACTCTTCCATAATGGTGGCAGCAAGAATATGGAAACAGTGGCATTAAGGATTTCTATAACTCTAAAAGAAATACTTGGTGATCCCAAAACACTGAGAGACATTAAGTATTCTTCTATCTAACCGCAGCTTCAAAACATTAATGGCCTTATTTGTCTGTAATTACTGAAGAAGAAAAGAAGCCCAGTGCTTATGCTGAAGGGAACCTAACCTGATGCCCCTTTATCCGGGATTTCATAACTTATGCAACCAATATCTATTGTATGTGTCTCAATCCAGGCACTGTGCTAGACTGTGTGGCATGAGTAGATCCTCTTACCAACAATCAGCTTAAGGAGAAAGATGTGCAGGTCCTAAAAAATGACCGCTTGTGGTCCAAAGCCTCCTACCAAGCCAGCCACCGCTGAAGCAAGCAAAAGAGACGAACCAGGAAACGCCAGTGAGCTGGGAAGGAGACCGAGACAGCATGATTTCCTGGAAGCCGAGTGAAGGAAGCATTTTTAGGAGAGGGGAATGATCAATGTTTCAAATAATGCCGGTGGGTCAAGTAAGGACTAAGGACTGAAAATCAAAAATTGGATTTAGGTCCCCCGTGTCTGACAAAAACATTAGGGACGAGAATGATGGAGGAGAAATCTTGATTTTAGTGAGTTCAAGAGGGAATAGGTAGAGAATTTGAGGATGTTGGTAGCCGGCGGAAGAAACAGCAGCCTGTCGATGAGCTAATGGGAAGATGCAGAGGCAAATTCATGACATGGGAGAGAAGGGGAAAGCTGCTGGGGAACTGTCCACTGTCCTGGAGGCGGGAGTGGGAGCCACGAGATCCCGAGCAGTGGTGCAGGAAGTGGCTTTGCCGTGGAATTCCCACAGTTCTCCTTCTGAGACCAGAAGGTCAGGCACAGGTGCAGACAGGGGGTTGATACCATGAGAGGAGCTGGTGGAATTCTCTTCTGGTCGTGTCCGAAAGGTTCACACCTCACCACCTGCCCACCTCGCTTGGCCGTCTTCCCCCTCCTCCCCCTCCCCTCCCTTCCTCTGCCCTCTGCTCTGTTCTTTTCTCCTCACCTCTCTGTACATTTTCTTCTGGCAATTTTACTCATATCCATAACTTCAAATATCATCTCTATGGAATGGACCTCTCCGAATTTGATCTTCATTTCTGAATTCTCTACTCTGCTCCAACCCAGACATCTCCTACTTCAAACTCATGTCCCCAAATAAATGTCATGGTATTGCCCCCCTCAGAGCTCCCCCTGCCCTCTGCTCCCCACCATCACGCACAAAACCATATCTCCCTCTGGCTGCCCTTTTTCTGAAAACTGGGTTCACCAACTTTAAAACCTCAGAACCAGTATTTATAAGAAAAATTCTCCTGGGCAGTAGGAGGATGAATAGGAAAAAAAATTGGCAAATCGTTGATGATTAAAGTTGGGACGCATACGTGCAGGTGCCTCATGCTATTCTCTCGTCTCTCTACTTCAATAGATGTGTGAAATTTTCCACGCTGAAGTTAAAACAAACAAGCTCAAAACTACTCTGATTCCTCCTAATCCTTGCCCCGTGATCAGTGAGATCCCCAGTCCTGTAAATCCCTCCTTCACAACTGTTTTGTTTTTTGTTTTTTGTTTTTTTTCTTGTGTGTCTTGCTGTTCATGGAGCTCAGCTGGGCTGCAGTGTGTTGTTGTTCTTCTGTTTTTGAAAGTCAGAGATGGTTACTGAACTGAGGATTAGATACTTTATTCCCTGATCATGCATTAGAGACTTAGCCCCTAGGAATGGTGGAAAGAAGTGGGAAACGGGACCTAGATGAGCTCAGAGAAGAGCTAGACTTAATTCTGCCATTCACTGTATGTCTGCATCCAAGGAAGCCCCTCAATCTCTTTGTACTTTTCTTACGTGTTGGAAAATAAGAAAGAGGGTTCAGCAACTCATTTGTCCAACAAATTAGTGTGAACTTGAGTTCCGTAACCTGGAGATATTTCTCCCCGTGTTAATCGTTTTATTAGTTGGCAACATTAAAAAAGGAGGGACTTTGACAGGAAAGCTTGGATTTCTAGCTCCTTTTTAATCCTAGCTTCTGGCAACACTGTGCCCGCACTCCCCAATGTGGTGAGGACCCAATGTGCGCTTAGAACGGGCACGTTCTCTGCGGCTACTCTGCTCTACGCCCTGGCTAGTTCATCATATTATACCTGCCTCGTATGTGGGGACATTTAGTTTGTGACTCCCACCTGCCTAACTGATCCCTAAGAATGGTTTTCAGATTGAAATCTGAACAACTGACGTCCGACCAAAAATGCTAAGGAGATCAGGAACCGTCAACATTTGTGTCTCTGTAGGCGCTATCCCAGCCAAGTTGATTCCATGTTTTTCTCAGTTGTTTAAAGAAGACCTCTCTGTCCACATTAGTTAGATCTAGTTAGATGAGTTCAAACGGTATGGACCACACCAAAGTATGTCCCTGACACCGGCACAGCAGAAATCATCTCACTCAACATCCTCTTGTTGCCAGGGCCACACAAGACTAAGACTAGAGCTGAGCACTTCAGACTGGCCCTTTTCTCTGGGTCTTCCAGTGACGTGCTCCTTTACAGCTTCCAGTATCTCACCAGTCCCTCTGTCTGTGTAATCCTCTACACACACCCCGGTTCATTTACACCACCACTCAAGGTCTATAATTGTTCAATTCATTTGTTTATTGTTTACTCGCTTGTTTGTCTTCCTGCAAGGGCAGGGATCTTCCTTGTCTTTCTGGTTCTTTTATGAGGGTCCAGTGTTTAGCTCTGTTCCTGGAATATAATAGGTGTTTAACAATATGTGTTGCCAGATTTCCTTCTCTCCTAAACACACACACACACACACACACACACACACACACGTATGGATATGCATGTGTGATTTATATATATGTATGTGTATACTCGCTACACATTTATATGTGTACTCACACATATACATATATACACATGTATAGAAACTAAAATCACACATACATATACCTACTAATCCATATATATATAAATGTGTGTGTACACTGTATATATGTATCTACCTGTTATCAAGGAAGAGAAGGCACACATGATTTGATCCCAATTCCCACAAAAATGGCCCAGTCCATTCTTTCCTGACTGTGACGCTTCTCTCACAAGTTTTTTAAAAATTTTCTTTATTTATTTGACAGAGAGAGACACAGCGAGAGAGGGAACACAAGCAGGGGCAGTGGGAGAGGGAGAAGCAGGCTTCCCGCAGAGCAGGGAGCCCGGTGCGGGGCTCGATCCCAGGACCCTGGGGTCATGACCTGAGCCGAAGGCAGACGTTGACCGAGCCACCCAGGCGCCCCGCTGCTCTTACAGTTTTATCCCTCTGAGAACATGTTGACTTCATCTAGCTACTATGTTATTACAGTGCTTTGCGATAGTTCTCTTAATGCTCATGAGTCCTTTCTTCAGAGAAAATCTCACAAAGAAGATAAATATGTAAAACAGGTAAAGGGAGAAGAACTGTTTCAGCTGAAAAGCAGAAGTCTTAGGCCTTAGTCTGGTCTGTTCCTACCCACTTCACCTTGGAGCCCCCAGAGTCTTCCTAGGTAGTAACCCCTCAGCTCCCTGAACCCAGTTCGGAGACCACCATGAACAGAAGGCATCCCCCTAACAGGCGCGGTGGGGAGTCAGTACGGTGAGGCTCGGCTGTGGGTGCCCACTCCTCTGATTTAGACGAGACCCTTGGTCGCCTCAGGCCACCTCTGCTGAATAGCACTGAATCACGTTTTCCACCTCACTCTCAACATGAATGGGGATAGCCTCTTACATTCAACTTGATCATCTGACGTAGACTGAGTCCTAATATCTCCCATGAAAACTGCTTAGTTTTCCCACCCCATGGTTAGGTATCACTGGTAATTCAGTGTTTATTTTCACAATGGAGTAAACACACACCAGATATTTATATCCCCAGTTAGCTGTAGCATTATTAAGGTGCAATATCAATTATGTAACAATTATAATAAAAAATTTAAGTCACAGACATTCATTTTTCAACTTTCTCCTTTGCTACACCCATATACAACCCTTCTGTTGATGCAAAGAAAAAAAATGACTGCTCAATCTTATCAGAATTATTGTGACTTATTCTTGTACCTCTTATGGGCCCCAACAAGAAAAAAGCAAAAAAACCTCCAAAAAACAAAGAAAAACAAAAAAAAAAACAAGAAAAAAATGAAAAAAACCCCAAAAAACCCAAACTAAAAAACTTTACTTTCAGTCTCACAGTGTTTATGTCTATTAGTAGAACACATGTATTTTTCTCTTTTCCTTCTTATGAAATCCAATAGAAGATGAAAACAGAGTGATGAATAATAGAATATATTTTTCACAAAAGGTGCATGTAAGGTACTTATTATCAAATAACACAAGTCATTTATTAATTAATTTCAAAACTACAATGGAAAATACTCTGGATACTCAGATTTTATGCTAAACAAAAAATGGTACACAGCCATGACTGGATTGTTTTGTGAAAATCAAAGATTCTAGTAACAAGATTCATTAAGGAAATGGCTATGTTAATTTAAAGTGATTGAAATTTTGATGTAAATTATGGATCATCCATTAGACATGAGCAGAAGCTTTTAGCACATTAATCTGAAAGAGCAATAGAGGAACATCTTATTTCCTACAAGAGAGACTTAAAATATATGTACCTTTAGCTTCCTCATGACGGTAAGATCAATCACTTGAGGCATATGGTACCTAGCAATACAAAATACATAGGAAAACAGATAACATATGGTTTGCATTTGCAAGGTAGGCTGTGTGAAAAAAAGTATTTCACACTTTCCCCTCAATTATAAATGGCTATAAAGGAAATAAAGACTCTTGCAAAAACAACAACAACAACAACAACAACAACTGTAATTAAAAAATATCAGACATACACATTGAAAATCGATCCTTTGGAGGAGACCAGATTTTTTCTTCAAAGGATCGAAGAAACAAGGACACATTTGTTACTTCGATATTTCTTATTCAGGGTGAACTTTCAAAGAGCAAATGACAAATGTTTACAACCCCATAAGGCCAAAAACGATAAAAGGGAAATTTACAGTTGACAAAGGCAAATATGTAACTAAGGTTTATAGCTCCTCCAAACATCAGGCATTCTAAATTGTGACAAGATAGAATATCTGTTCACTGAATGTGATCACTGCCAAATGCTACCTACCATCAGTGTGTTAGAGTGAAGCTATCAGGGTGGCTGAACCGAAGAAAAGGCTGAAGAGCAAACCATAAATAGGGAAGAAAGTAAAAAAAAAAGATACTCTTCACTTTCCCTAGATAAAATGGCAGCATGACCTTCAATATAAACTAGCACCCTGCAAAGAGGAACTGAGAAAGAATGCTGGGGTTTGGTGTCCTATAGAGGTGACATAAATCCATTGTGTCCCAAAGTGTACACCTGAATGGTTTGCTGAGCCTGGTTGTGGGTGGAAACAAAAGTTACTGAACCAAATTTATGTTCCATGTGTTATAGCACCCCTGGTATAAATTACCAAAACCCATTCCAGGACATCTCTGGAATCTCTTAAGAAAGCTGAGGTTATTAGTAGTGTCTTTAGACATTGGTTCTGAGTCTGTAGCATCCCCCTTTTCCCCAAATATCTCCAAATAGTTATAACCTCAGGCCCTGGACCAAATCAGATGAAGAGACATATTTTGGATTAGCTCTGGACTATGATAATGTCCTAATTGTATTTGGGGTTTAGGCTCATTCAATCTGTCCCATGGCTATCCTCAGGTAATTTGCCCTTGAATTTTTAAATACTGACCATTGAATCAACAACCTTTGCTCTGAGCTGTCGTGTCCGTTGCTGAGGCAAATCCATAGAGGGATGACTGCCTTCTCTTTGCCTTCAGCAACCACACAAGAGTCATAACCCTACAGTGTGAACGGCATGAGCTGACTTGGAGGTCCTCCCCTCCCTGGGAAAAGGAATTGGTCTGGCTTTTGAAGGATCAAGGAGTTTCAGGCAGGAATCTGAGCACATTTTTTGTGACAGAGAGAACCTTCCCTAAAGTTTTTATTTATCATTTTAGTTAATTTTTAAATCAGAAAAAGAGAACAATCTCAAGATGACACTTACTCTAACGAGTTGCAGGAATATTGTTGAAGCCTTATTTTACCGAGGTTGTTTGCTTTGGTTTAAGATTTCTGTCCCTAAGGAGTGCTCACCATGGCACCACGCCCAAATCACTCTCTTTTAAATGGAGGAAGCCTCCATAAGGCACCAGTCAGGGAATCTGGGAGGTCAAGTCCACAAATGAGGCAACCCAAGGACTTTATACTCTCCTAGATAAACATCGGTTAAAGTAGGGGTCATGCATGATTTATCCTGGGGCAAAGTCCTCAACCCCATGGAAAAGATCAGTTGAAAATCATGTTACTCGGTATAATTTTAAGACAGATTCTGACTTTTTGTTGTAATAGAGAGCTCATCCCATTTTTTCATGTTTCTATACAGCCAAATGGGAGTACTAAAAAAATATTTTACTTAATATGTTCAAAGAACAGTTGGAAACTTCCAGCAGTTGTGTAGAATGCAAGTCTATATTTATGATGTAAAACATCGCTAGGCCTCACAGTGAGCAAGTGAGTTGTGTAACAGTGAGATTTCACATGTTCCGTAAAACTCTATGATTGTATTATGACCCGATTATTTTATAAATTGTTTTCTCCCCAACTCCTACCTGATCACAGAGATTAGATGGCAGACTCTTAAAAACCGTTATAAAGTTTATACATGTAGAATTTAGAAATGTCCACAGTAAAAGTCTTTGAAATAGGTGACATTGACCATGGGATTGGTGGAGAGAATTTTATTCACACTCTACTTTTACAAAATTTTTGAGGTTTTACCATTAAAAAAAAAATGCAAGAGCATTACAAGAGCAAAACAGAATGAGAAATGGCCGAGGGCAGATGACTCATCCACTACCCTCAACGGCAGAGAGAGTTGCTGTTAGCAACAGTGCTCTGATGGGCAGGACATATAAAAATAACCAAGTGAAAAGCTCCTCCCTTCCCACAAGTGGAAATTGCATCTTTCAGTTATCTTCCAGACTCCAGTTCATTTGTAACAGAAACAAAGCCACCGAGAAATCTCTGGAAAATTGCAGAATCTTTTCCGGGCTCTGTGCCTATTCTCTGAGCAGTCCATAATGCTACTGGTCATCCCCATGCATGGAGATGTGGTTAGACTCTTCAGAAAGACGGACACAAAGATTCTTCCATCGCTGGGTCATGCTCCTTTGCCATGCGATTCTGCCCTCCCCCACCCCTTCTATCAAGAGTCTCTCTGCTCCCCTCGATGTGGTCTGGTGAACAGAACGCAGGGAAAGTGATGTTGTTGTAGGACTTCCTAGCTTCTCCTCAAGAAGGCTTCCAGCTTTCCCTCTCGCCCTCCTAAGACCAATGGTCAGAAAAACAAGTGAGGCCCATCTTAGACTCGAGCCCAATCTGAAGTGCAGAATCATAAACAAATCATTGGTGTTTGTTTTAATTACTACATTTTGGGGTGGTGTATTAGGCAGCAGAAGATGCCTAGGGAAAAAGTATACAGAAAGGCACATACGAATGCCATCTGATATTAACCAAGACCTTTGAAACTTGAGTGGGATAGTCCCCTTAATTTCGTGGAATCACTTCATTTTTACAAATGTTTTTAGATTTATTTATTTGAGATGGAGAGAGACAGCACAGAGGGAGGGGGAGAGGAAAAAGCAGACTCAATGCTCAGCAGGGAGCCCGATGCAGGACTTGATCCCAGGACCCTGGGATTACGACCTGAGCTGAAGACAGACGTTTAACCGACTGAGCCACCCACGTGCCCCGTGGAATCACTTTACGTGGTGTTATTTGCTTCTATCACAGCAAAGATCCTGGATGTGTTACACGTCTTTGGCCCAATCAGAGAAAACGAGCTCACGGAAGAAAGCAGTTATTACTGCATTCCTGAGGACATTCCCTAATTTTTCCAGTTCTCTCTCTCTTCTAGGACATGGTTCAATATCCTAACCCCGCTTCTCCAAAGTGAGGTGTGCCATGGGATTTACTTTGGCCACTGACATTCAAGAGGAAGCCCTAAGAGTCAGTGAATGACCAGATACTTCTCACCTTTCTCTTTTCTTATATTACGATGGCCATGCTCTAGATGGTGGTTCTTCCATCAGCCTGTGTTTTGTAGTGAGGACGAGCTACAGAGTCTCCAGTTCATCTGAGATGAACACGCAGCTGGAGACCTGGGGCCTGTTACTCCTGTCAACTCACTCATCTTGCCAGATAAAGATGCTCAAGTAGTAGATTCTAGACTGGTGGTGGGGTGGATACTTACTTTGCCAAAAGCACTGTTGCCCCCCCCACACACCAAATTGCTCAGAATATTTAAGACACAAATTTATTCCTCTTTGAACATTATTCTCAAAAGAGACCCAGAGCAATTCCTTTGTTGAAAAGAATAAAAGAGCAACACTGAATTGCAGGTATTCTATCACCCCGTCCTATAAAATACTGTGCAAATATTAAGACTGTAGACATTTTCCTATGCATCCTATTTCACGTTTAAGCTAACTTCCTACCTCAAATAGAAAATTGCTCAACACCTCAATGAAGATTTCTACATCCCGGAGTCATCAAGATTACTGCTTGTACGTGAAATCTTCTTGCTGGTAACTTTATATTTAACCTCCAAGGAATATAACAAATAACTGTTTACAAAGCATAAGAAAGCCTATCTCACTGAATGATTTCAACAATGGCTCCTAAACCTGAGAGTTGGTGATTTTAAACTATGATTCTGCAGATTGTTAAGAATGATTTTCACATCAGGTGTCTTAATAAAGAGGCTGCGTTTCAGGAGTCATTACCCTGATTGTCTCTGTGAACCACTGCCTGTTTTAGAAATTGATAACAGAATAGTTTTGTCAAATAGGAAACAAAATAAATACTTGGTTTTCACACAGGCAACAGTTAGCCTAACCCTCTTGCTCGTTCCTTCAACTTCTGCACCCCCTCCTATTAGGGAAGTACTCACATTGCTCTGTGAAATCAATCTGTTCCCCCATTTGACTGTGGGATCTTTCCAGGGTATAAACATAGTCTTTATGCTGCTAACTCACTTAATTACATCATGAAACTATGAGGTAGGTATTATTTTCACCATCTTATAGATGAAACACAGAGAGGTTAAGTGATTTGTCTAATGTCACCCAGCGTGTAAAGAGCAGAGCTAATATTCAAACCCAGGTCTGGTGGGTTCCGGAACCTGAATTTTTTTCATCAACCTGGTATGATTTATGTTGCATCAAAAACATTTTTTTTCTTTTCATCCAAACATATAACCACAATGATTCATGTACCACAGTGCCTGAAATTTTACTACTGGGGTTTATCATTGTCCTTTCGATTAGTTCTTTTGAAGAAATGTAATGCTACTAAAAGAGGTAACTCACTGAATTACTAATGTGCGTTAAATGATTAAGATTATTAAGGTATACTAACTTACAAATGAATTCTGGGAGAGGCAGAGGCAGAATGAAGTCACAAGGTGTCTAAAAGCCAGGGACTCAACAAAACTGGGAAAGGATCAAAGAATGGGGAGTGTGGGAGGGTGGGCATCAAAGGCAAAATCTAATTTATATGTCCTTTACCTCAGAGCTCGTTCTGTATTTAAAGAAAACATCTCTTTCCATATCGTATCATATCATTCCTGTATCTAAGTATTTATTGTAAGAAGAAGGATTCAAGGAACACGTGTTGACACCTGATATTTTATAGACCGGCTGACTGCTAATGTTTTCTTTGGCAAGTGCACCCCAAGAGCAGCAGGAGTGAGGGAATGGGAGATGCGATAGGAGGGAGGCGGGTGTGCACACACTGGATGCAGTGCCATGCTGACCACAGCTTTACAGCTGGTCTCTAGACAGCTGGTTGACCACACAGGACATCTCTAGACAGGCTAATATGGAAAAAAAATCATCATCTTGGAAAAGCCCACCAGAGGCGGGAATGGAGGGAGAATTGAGCCCATGTCTAACACTGATCAAAGTTCACCTTAGAGGGGACGTAATTCCAAGCATGTGATAATATTTTTAATCTGGCTGCATCCATTGTTCACATTTTACTGTAAATGGGTGTCTACACACGCTGGCTGAACTAACGTGGAGGGTATTGCATGTTTGATCCGAAATGGGAAAACCGGAGAAGAACTCACTTGGGTTTTAGGGTTGCTCCCAGCTGCCTGAGCTTTATAACCATGACTAACAGAACGTCTTACCTTGGACTGTTTTAGTTAAGCACAGACTTTTAAGGGTTGTTGGAACACACAGTTCCTTGTGTGGGCAAGGCGAGTTCATTTTACTGTTGTTGGATCTGTTCCATTCTTGACTCCATGAGTCTTATCTTTAATATCCAGTTATAAATGGTAAGATTCTGACTTTTGAGAATATTGGAGAAATGAGACAACACACAGAATATATTAAATGATTTTTTTTGTGAGACCCTGGACAGAAATTGCAGAACAAGTTATAGACCTTGAGAGATTTTCACCACCAGAAGGCTATTCATAAAAGCACACTGCTTACAATGGCAGGCATCTGAGGAAGCGAGCCGGAGGGCAATTAAAGTTAATTGATATGTTATTGTTCTCTGTGTTGTAGCATTAAAATATGGGGGAAAATACGAGAGTGTTAACTTGTCACATTGTTCTTCTCTGTATCAAAACCGAAAGAAATAAAGATATACTTATGATGAAGGTATTAAATATCTTCCTTGACTTTGACCTTAGCCTTTTCCCTAAACAGTATGGTAAGGCCCAAAAAATAGTTGCCCGTTCATTTTATAAGCACTTTGAAGGGTGCAAATTTACTTGAAATGGTGCTTTCTGGTTAGGAAAGAGTTCACTGCACTCAAAGACATTTGGGTCTTTTGTTGTTAATTTCATCCACATTAAAGTTCAACCATACTCTCTTAGCAATATTAGCAATTTGAACTCTTTGATTATTATAAACTGGGTCCATTTTTGTTTTTCCTTCTCTCCTATTCCTTCCATCTCTTTAATAGGCTAGGCACCCACATAAAAAAATCTGGTTAAAATGATTCAAGGTTCATCTATGCCAAACGAGTTAACTAACTGCAGAAATCAAGAGGGCAGTTGAATTCTATTTATTCTACAGGTACAATATCCATCCATAAGTTACCAAGGCATCCTCACTTTGTTTTCCCACAAATGGTAATATAACAATTTCCATTCGATAAATCGGGAAAATAACTGATTAGGATAAATGACAACTAACATTTGTGGGTGTTATATGTGTCCCCGGCACACACTGCTTGTTTTTAATTCTCATAATTTTATGAGTTAAGTATTATCATTACTCACATTTAAAAAAATGAAACTTAAGATGTTTTGTTGCTCTAAACTGTTTCTTTCCCTTCATGTAAGCATTACCTGCCTGATGTCAGGAATCTATTCCTGAAAAACAGACTTTCTGCACGGAAATATTAAGAGCCCATTTCTACCTATTTCAAATGATAAAAATTATAATGTGCTATATATCAAATCAAAATCACCAATCAGTTTCCTAAAAGGTACCAAAGATGAGTAAAATGCTGACATAGGTAAAAAAACTATCAGGTTAGGATGTCAAATGCCTGAAGTTGTATTTCCTGACCAACACACAATGGACGTGGCTATTGACAGTGACGGTGACCGAGTAACATGACTGCTCTTAGAACCAGCAACAGCCAAGGTGGACATGCCCTAGGCTGGAACTCCCCTCACTCCCCAAAGGACTCTTACAGTCTACCAGTTGTATTTCGGGTGTAATTCGAGGTTTACCTGCACAGTGACTTGTTTAAAATTGTTCCTTTGTAGGGGCGCCTGGGTGGCTCAGTCGCTAAGCGTCTGCCTTCAGCTCAGGTCATGACCCCAGGGTCCTGGGATGGAGCCCCGCATTGGGCTCCCTGCTTGACAGGGAGTCTGCTTCTCCCTCTGCTCCTCCCCCCACTTGTTCTCTCTCTCTCTCTCAAATAAATAAATAAAATCTTAAAAAAAATAAAATTGTTCCTCTGTAAATATTAGCCAGATTGTTTAGATGGGAATTACCTCTATGGATAAGAAATGCAAATGGTTGCGCAGGGTAATTGAGGAATTTGATAAAGAACTCTTTATCAAGATATGAGCAGGGTTAAGGGAAACCCGTCCTAGGCCTAAAAAGTTGAGGGGTCCTTAGTGGCATCAGGAAAAAGTAGCTGCAAGTATAGAAGCAGCTGTGGCTTTAGCAGACAGAGGGTGCTACCCCATAGCCCACTTGGGAGGGTCCTGGGGAATAACTATGCAAATGCTGTGGATCTCCTGCTGGTTTCCCATTGGCTAAACTCAACTGGACGCCAGAGATCAAGGGAGCCCGCTGATGGAATCCATAAAGGCCAGCCTTCCGGGGCACCAAGCAGGGTGCAGAAAGGGAGGGAGCAGACCAGAAAACATCCATCACAATGAATAGTCCTTTGTCTTGCCTTGAATTCTCTGCTTTGACTCTCCGTGTTGAGTTGATTTCCACCAATGTTATCAATTCTCTTGTTCTCTTCCCCTATCTTCCAGAAGCAAGGCACTGAAGTGGGAACCCGGTTCACCCCAAAACTCCTAACCAGTTTCTTATTGCAGAGATCCCTCGTGTAAAATTTGCATCCACAAACACTCGTCGGACCAATGAATAACTCGTTACATGTTCAGACAAGAAAACCCCAGTTGAAATGGGTTTTAAGCCTTCCCTTTGCAGTGAAAATATTTGTGGGATGAGTTCTATCTATAGAACTTTATTCAATTCAAATCCCCTGAATTTTCCAAATTGGCTTAGAAGCCTTAGGCATTTCAAAACTACCATCGCCTCCAAAATCTTTGGTCAAAAATAGACTCCCACTACAATGCAGCAGCTGCAGACATCAGCAACTTGTAGGAAGTTAAAACAGACACTGCCAGAGAATTAAATCATCCTCGGGTGGGCTGCTGATAGACCAACACCCTCCAACCCCTTCCCAGAAGCAATCGGGCAAATAGGGTGGTTATGTCTGCTGATGAGTCCTAGCTCTATGGAACTCTTTCAGTCTTGGAAGGTTTGTGTTGTTTTACCTGAATGGGATTGTCTGCTGAGAGGACATGGCTAATTGCTTGCTCACTGGATGAGGCAGTCAAGATCCATGATCAGCCCCGAATCAGAGTAAGTCATCCATGTTGATAAATTGGCTCCTGACTCACCCTATTCTGCTTGCGGGAACTCATAAGCGCCATGGTCTGCCACAGGTGTAGGCTCCTTAGATGAGGAGCCAGCTACACTCAGAGGAAGTAGATGTCAAAACCTAAGCCAGTGACTGCAAGCTTCACATTGTTGTATTTAGTTTTCAACGATGACACTGCTGATGGTGATTATGCTGCACAGGTGTAGGGAAGCTGGAAACCCTCATGCCGGACTTCAGGTTCAATCATAGCGTGCACTCATAAATGCTGCCCTTCGGCTGGTGGCTGCCACTAGTTACAGAACCACAGAATCCTTATTTCCCCAGCCTGCCAAATGAGCTATCATTTGCTGATGGATATGTTTTTGTAGGAATCCTTTCAATGGCGCGACTGGCTTGACTAGTGGAGGTTTGTAGACTATGTCACTTACTCATGATGGTTCCACAAGCCCACAAACAAGCTGCAGGGGAGAAGGAGAGATTCTTCTTTAGGGTAATTAGTACAACTGTAATTAGGTATTTCCTGTTTTTAATCATTGCTCCCTAGCTCATTGACAATCATGTCACTTCCAGCTTAAACCTTCCAAAGGGTTTCTGTTGTAAAGAGAGGAAATCACCAACTCATAATTATGGCGGACAAAGTTTAGGTCTTGTGTCTGACTCCCCTCCCACCCTGTCTGCCCTCCTGCTACAGTTCTGCCCCACGTTGGACCACTGCGCTTCCTGTTCTCACCACAGGAAACTACCCCCGTGACTCATTCTCCAGGTCCGGTCTCTCTGAAGTGTTACCTCTTCAGAGTTAATCTAGAAAATTCCCTGACCCCCAGTCACTCCCTATTATATCATCCTGTATGTTCACTTCATAACCATTTACTAAAATTGAAATAAGCTTTTAAAAATTTTATTTGTTGGGATGCCTGGGTGGCTCAGTCGGTTAAGCATCTGCCTTCGGCTCAGGTCATGATCCCAGGGTCTGGGGATCGAGTCCCGCATCGGGCTCTCTGCTCAGCGGGGAGCCTGCTTCTCCCTCTGCCTGCCACTCCCCCTGTTTGTGCTCTTTCTGTCTCTCTCTCTCTCTGACAAATAAATAAAATCTTTAAAAAAAATTTTATTTGTTATTGTCTACCACCTCTATTTTGTTCCCTACAGAATCCCCATTCCTAGAACAGTTCTTAACACATAGTACCAGATACATATTTGTTTAAAGATGTATTTATTTAGTTGAGAGAGAGATAAAGAGGGAGAGTTAGGGGAGGAGCAGAGGGAGAGAGAGTTTCAAGCAGACTCCATGCTGAACACAGAGCCCGACTAGAGGCCCGATTTCATGAACCTGAGATCATGACTTGAGCTGAAACCAAGAGTCAGACGTTTAACCAGCTATAACCAACTACACCACGCAGGTGCCTGCCAAATACATATTTGTTGAATGAATCTCTCTAAATCTAATTCCACTGGACTGACCATCATCTACCTATGGATTAGTTTGCATTTTTTTGCGTGTACGTGTGTGGTCGTGGGCACATGAATAGAAAGATGATGGAAATATGGAAGACACTAAAGATACGTCCCTGTTTTTTAGAAACCTTCTCAGGTTTGAGGAGATATTAACATATGAAATATACTAATCCACCCTTAAGCTTGTATATATATTTATTTTAATATCAATTCACATTATAGTAGAAATTACCTAAATTCCCAAACCAAGTTGGAAAATAATTGTTACTATGGATATTTATTCATGTTGTTATTTACATTTCATTGCCAAAGGAAAAAGTTAAAAAAAAAAAGTCCTCCTTCTCTTAGCCAAAATCAAGAAGACTTGCTCTAATAACCATGAAACTAACATAAGAAATGGGACTCTTAGTTGCCATTGGTTCCTAGAAAACTACTTAAAATTTTCCTGCCTCAATTTTCTCATAGTAAACTTCCCTCTTTATGTGGGTAATAAAATGACTTTCTCAAAATAAGAAGTATTAGTCCCTCCTAGATGGTAAAATATCTTCCCTACAGGCAGATTTTTCAAAGGTTTCACATTCTTAGGTCTTTTTCATTGCTACAATCACTATGAACACAATCAACTAAGATATTTTGTTCATGAGGTGCCCTCTGACCTTGTAGAATTAATAGTATATTTTAAACTAGGAGAAAAATTCTCTCTAAGCCTTAGTGGGAGCATGACTGGTCTATAAAGCCCTTAGAATGTATTTTGAGCTGCTGGGAGTTACTTATATTGGATGTTTGATGTACCCATTCTGTTTTGCTTTCCTCTGAAATAATTCATTTGCCTTCTAAATGGAATCATGAAAATACTTAATAAAAATGGTAATACATCCAAGGGCACATGGTTATAACTGAAGGATTGATGCAGAGAAAATTTTAGCAAGGGAAGGTAGGGGGTAGTGCATGGAGGCTGGCGAGGGGGTTGGGGTATTCATTAAGTGATCATCGGCTTCATGACATTTTTTTTTTTTGAAAGATATTGAGTTGTGGTCAGGATTCATTTTGTAAGTTTTATCTGGGGTTAATGTATCTTTCTCTCACAAATCTTTCATAACCAGTCACAACTCAGAGTACAGTAGAGAGCTGCTATTTAGAAAATGAGACTGGAGAACAGTATTGAAGTCACAGACACTCACATCCCAGTTCTGGTAAGTCTCGAAAACATAAGCATTACAGATAAACCTCTCTGATCACAGGGGAGTGATGTAAGGAATGTAAAGATACATTTCCACAAGCAATTAACAGTTACAATCCCGGGGCACCTAAGCAAGCTTTGGACTGTGTATTCTCTACCCCATGGCTTCCCCAAAATATAAACAAAAGTCTGACTGGGAGAACCTCAGGCCAGCAGCATGATTTCACTCCATTCACCAGCTAGCTGGTCCATGCCCACCCTTCCCTCGCCCATTCTTCCCCACAGCTTCTCCTTCACCTCCGGCAACCACAGTTTAATTAACCCCTAGAAAGTCACAATTGAAGGAGCTACTTACGGCCCCAAGGTTAGTTACTGCTGAGCTATGCAGAGGCCCAGAAAACTGATATATATATATATATTTTTTTTTCAGTCCTCAGAATTACATACCACCCACAGAAGACTGCAAGACACAAATTGCTCATAATGATTGCATCTTTCCTCCGAGAAAACCAAAGGTCCAGGTGACCTTCACTGACAAAAGGTGACGTGCCCATAATGTGAGGGGAAAAGCTGAACACAGGTGCCATGTTGAATCTGAGGGAATGAAAAAGGAGTTCCTTGGGAAATATTGCCTGTAAAAATGTGGTAACATTTCAGAAATTACTGAGAGGACAGACATCCAGATTTTTGGGTCTCACCTAAACTTTGGAACCAGAATTTCTGGAGGTGGAGCCCAGGAATCAGCATTCTAAATAAATTTGATGGGTTGTGTGTGGTAATTAAAAAAAAAAAATCCCCTCCAAAAAGGATCAGCTCCTCTTGTAAGGGAAAGCTGTGAAGAGAGCACTCCACTAGGCCCTAGCAAGTTCGCAGGGTAAAACCCCAAATAATAAGGATGGGAGAATCTGACAGAAATAGGGGCGCTTGGATGGTTCAGTTGGTTAAGCATCTACCTTCGGCTCAGGTCATGATCCCAGGGTTCTGGGATGGAGCCCCGCATCGGGCTCCCTGCTCAGCGGGGAGTCTGCTTCTTCCTCTCCCTTTGCCCACCATTCTGCCTACTTGTGCTCTCTCTCTCTGTCAAATAAATAATAAAATCTTAAAAAAAAAAAGGAAATAGCAGCTCATATCAGTGGTTCTGACATACTTTGGTCTCAGAACTCCTTTACATTTAAGAAACAAAACAAAACAAACCCTTACAGACTCCAAGAGCCTTTTTTTTTTTAAATGTGTCTTTTATTTACCAATATTTATCATCTTAGAAATTTAAAATGAGAAATTTAACATATGTTTATGGGTATATTTAAAATAACAATAGGCCCGTTATATGTTAACAAAAATAAGAGATTTTAATGAAAAATAACCACATTTTTCAAACCACAAATACAGAGAGAAGAGTGGCATCGTTCCCTGGTTTTGCAAACCTCTACTGTCTACCATAACAGAAGCTGGCTGGATTCTCCAACCTGCTTCTACATTCAATCTCTTGTGAAATTATAGGTCACGTGGCTTCTGTACACTCTAAGCCCACTCCTGAGAGAATAAGAGTGAAAAGTCAAATAACACCTCAGCATTATCATGAAAATAGTTTTCATTGGATTGGATCTCAAGGACCCTCCCCGAGGCCCTCCTCCTCCACCATAGTTTGAGAATAGATGGTGTATATTAAGAAGCCACCACAGTTCTGAGTTCCTTTTATCATTTAACCCCCACAACAAACCTGTGAAGGACGTGACCTATGACCATCATCCCTATTTCACAAGTGAGGAAATTGGGACCGAGAGGCATTATAGGAAGTCACAGCTGGACTTACAGCCAATAGTCTAAGGCCAGCACCCTAGACCTTGACCCTGATGCTATACTGCTTTTAGATTTAGAAAGCTGAGGGCAGGCATATTCCCAGGACATCCAAAATGAGAATTTAGCTTGCAGTCATTGGCACCTACTTCCTCTGAGTGTTGCTGGCTCCTTATCTAAGGAGCCTACACCTGTGACAGACCGCAGCCCTTATGAGTTCCTGCAGGCAGAATAGGGTGAGTCTAGAGCCAATTTATCAACAAGGATGACTTACTCTGACGTGGGGCTCTTTGGCTGCCTCGTACAGCTAGCAAGCAATTAGCCATGTTCTCTCTGCAGACAATCCCATTCAGGTAAAGCAGCAGAAACCTTCTGGAACTAAGAGTGCCCGTGATGATGAAACTCATTAGCAGGGGCTTGCAAGGTGACAGGGGGGCAGAGAAGCCAGGCTTCCCTCACCATCCGCCCTCCTCCGGCCGGTGGCTCCTGGGCTTCCACTGGACCAACTCAGCTTTGCCAGTGTGGCTTCAGGTCCTGAGGTGAAGGAATCCTTTGATAGGAGGCGCGCCATGAATACTTAAAAGCACTGAGCTGTAGATCCGGGAACAAGGAGAGGGAAAGGTTTCTTGTTTCCCACCTATGCTAGAGGCAGGAGTGTTCTCCACGTATCATTTCTCTCTTTTCAACATTGATCCTTTCTAGAAAACAAAGACCAGCGTACAAGAATACATGGATTCCTTCACTGGTTTTTAACCTACCAAATAGCATGACAGAAATTAGAATGACTAGGGCACCTGGGTGGCTCGATGTTTAAGCGTCTGCCTTCGGCTCAGGTCATGATCCCGGAGTCCTGGGATCGAGTCCCGCATCGGGCTCCCTGCTCCTTGGGAGCCTGCTTCTCCCTCTGCCTCTCTCTCTCTCCCTATCTCTGTCTCTCATGAATAAATAAAAAAAAAAGAAAAAAAGAAAATCTTTAAAAAAAAAAGAAATTAGAATGACTATACCTTTATAAAAGATAAGATGTGACAAACTTTTAAAAAAGTTGCCCTGTAGCAAAACTTAAAATCTATTAAAAATGTAATAAAAATACATGGCTGTAATATTTTTAGAAATAAATATTTACTTGACCTTGACAAAATGTGATTTAACTTCCCTAAAATAGGTGTCTTCTTTATTTGCCAAGTAATATGCCTCTTGTCACACAATATTAAAAACAAACAAACAAACAAAAAACCACTTTATCTTTAGGTTATCTAGGCCTAGGCTGAAGGAATATTATGACTTTCAGTTAAGGAAAAATCAATGAGGATGTTAGGCCTTTGGGCAAAGTCTTCTTGCTATTCAGCATTTTAACAGAACGCTTCTTCTATCAAATAAAATGAGAAAAAGAAAACACACACACAAATACTCCCTCTTAAAGTCTGAAAGAACACAATGAGGTGCAACATGGCCACAGGTGATAAAGACAACACTGGCAGTGAAGAAGTTAAATACTGTCTGATCTCTCTTTTTCTCCCTCACATCTTAACCAGAGGATCCTTTCGATCTCTAAGCTGTTTCTAATTAGGTGTTAATGACCTCAGAGTTGTGTGAGTTTACCATGTTCTGTACCTCATTTGATTTCCCCCCTGGGCTAAAACAATACCAAGAGGACGGAAATGAAGATAAAATACACCTCTACGGTCCCCATGGTTATTGCATCAGAGATATATAAATACAGAGAAGTCCAGAGGGAAAGATTATTATTAACACTAGTTCCGTGACCTACGCTAACCAAGAAATGAGAGTAATTATAGTGCTTTCGTGTGCTGGGCGAGGGGGTCCTCACACTCAGAAATCATGAATGAAACCATGGCACAGAGCCCCACTGGTGCTACAGAGGCTGGAGGTTTGGGGACTAATGAGTGCTCTGTACAGAAGGAACAGAAAAACAGTGCCCAGTCCCTGAGAAGTGACAGGAAAAAAAAAAAATCTTTTTTTTTTCCCCTCAAGTAACAGAGCCACGCTTATCATTAACCTTCGTGACAAGAATAAGTAAATGAGAAAATAACCAAGGAAAAAAAAAGATGCATTCTATAGGGTGCCTGATGGCAAAATGTAGCGCTGCAGTCAGAGGTTTCCAGAATGATTTTATACAGCCTTTACAGTGAATTTCAAAGGATAAAATTTCTCCTGTAATTAGTTTAATGACTATTATATGCATATGTGCCTCTTCTCTGCGTACCCCAGCTTCCTAGTTGTGAATGAGGATGAAGTAAATATTTAGTCACCAGTAATCCTTGGTGCAACATTTTATTTATTTGCATTTTAAAGTTTGCACTCATTATAACTCTATAATTGGCAATGCCTCTTACTAAGGACTCATTCGGTTGTTAAAAAAAAAGAAAAAAATTCTCAACAGATTTTAGCCAAGGATGAAGAGGAAAAAGAGTTACTAAACAAAACTTCAAATGTTGTAAAACAAGATGAGTCATTCTGAAGTGCTGTTCAATCCATAAATCTTGAACAGACTCAAAAATATGCCTGAAAATAAAGTGACCTGGGTATCATTTAAAGAGGAGAAAGGAAAAAGGAAGGAAAAATAAAAAAGAAGAAGGGGGTGAACATGAAAGCTTGACAATATGCCATTACAACGTATTGACTGAGCTGGTAAAGTCACCATGATTAAAATGAAGTAATTCACTTTGAACTAACTAGTTGACTCGTCTAATGTGCCTGAGGATTGTGTGCGACAAGCCCACAGGAAATCTTTTGTGTTTCAGTTAGCAATAAAGCTTAGAAATCATTATTCTTTCAAAGGTGAGCACAGAAAACAGAGGAAACCAGAAATGCCCGTGCCCTTGTACTAACTATTCTTTCAGCCTGCAGGTAGTCTAGCTCTGCTGCATAAACATGGGTGAGGATTGTATTGGTGAACTAGTTGAAATGTCATAAAACCTGCTTCACATGAGGACGCCATCGGCCAACGAATTTAGCTGATTAACATGGCAAAGCACAATGGTTAGGATGTGTCCAAAATACCAGCGATAGCAATAACATCACTCCCTGACTCATGAGACCTACACATTTAAGATTATGGTCATTCACCAAAACATGACATTGGTTGGCCTTTTGGTCCTTTCAAATGAGCTGTCCACATGACAGTGTACCCCGTTTGGTTTTGTTGCTCAGAAAAACCAAACAATCGTTTTTGGAGCAGATGTTTTGCAGTGACAGGACTGAGAAGTCCTTCTGATTCTTGCGTCTCTTGCTCTGCCCTGCTAAACGTGTAGCTTCCAGGTCAGGGGGTGCTGCTCGATGTCCATACACCCGAGTCCCTACAGTGTATGAAACCCCCCCCAAAACAAAACAACGAAACACAACAAAATCTGCTAACCTCACTGTTTTCCCTTCCCTGCAGTTATTTATGAGGCAATTTGTGACATATTGTTACAGGTTAGTCATAGCGTCACATCCCTCATTTCTACAATTTTAGAAGCAGGAATGAATTGTCTCTCTGTTCTTCTGTGGGATAAATGTCTTCTCTTCGATGCTTTTACGCCACTGTATAAAACACAGCCAAGTGAGGGACGTGAAACTAGGTTAAAAAGCTTAATATAACTATGCTAGGTTGACAAAGCCCAGGATTAAAATTCAGTCACGCATGCAAAAAAATGTAATAAATGAATGAAAATGTATGTTATGGGTCATTTCTGCTTTAATAGCACCTTTGTGCTATAGAAGCCAAATAGCAATAGTCATCTTATACACGCCTCACAAATGAAATAACATTAGGTTTCTAGGAACCTAATGACACACAGCTAGTGCAGAATGAGGCTTGTGTCCACAGATTTATTTCATGCAAACATACAGGGCGTGGAGAGATAACTTATCAGTCAAAGATAGGACTCCATTTAAAGCTGCGGCAACACTGACGTTGTGGTTCGTCTCCATTTTTCAGCTAAATAGAGGTTTCCTTTTTTGCTTCACATAAAGTCTTCAACTAGCTCAAGCCTTCTAATAAATTGCAAACTCTGTAACAATGTATCTTCTATTATGCCGCTTGTTACTTTACTAAGACAGGAAATTAAAGCAATAAAACACTTTCAAAATGATAGGGCACGCTCAGGCAGTCATTTTTCTTAGGTTCCAGTATTATTCTTCAAAAGACCTTTTATGATACTAATATTAAATTCTTTGAAGTCAGAAGAATTTGTTGAAAGTGTTGAATTTCGGAGATAGAGAGCTAAAATACCGCGTCTACCTGTGCATTTATTAAAATTGAATATGTGGTAGAAAATTTTTAAAACACAACATACAATACGGTTAAATAATATATGACCAGATACATTTCAAGTCCACATTAGAGAGTCCATTGTGTGGAAATTTGACTGAATGCTAAAGGAAAATCTATTTTGCTTTTTCTCACCTTATGTGGCCAAATGCACAACATATGTGGTCATTCATATGAAAGGCTGGTCACCGCTAGATGAAGCAACGCAAACCAGACAAACACCATTATGGTCACTTATGCAGCATGTTCACATAAAGGAAATTGAATCAGCCTTATGAGGCTGTGCATTCTTTATTAACCTCCTAGAAAAAAAGGTCAGACGACTGTTCTTTTAAAAGGGCTAACGGAGAAAGGCAAGAAAACTGCAATATATCCTAGGCAGTGTATTAGGCAATTGCATTAAACAGCTCATGGAGCGATGTGGGGGGAAAAAAGCCCTCTTCATTGACTATTAGGGAAAAAAGTGTCTTATTTTCTTTTCAGCAATAAGCATTTCCATCCAACCTTATGGAAAAAGAAGTAGACAGAAAATAAACTGATAGCCAGAAAACCATAGAAAGTATAAATTGAGAAGAAAGGAGAGCTCATAAAAAAAGGTCCCCTCCTTCCCCTCCCTCTTCTTCAGGACTTCATTCACACCACCTAGCCCGCCTGCCCCCCACCTGCCCGCCCTCCTCCCTTCCCTCCTCCTTTTCTTTTGCAAAGGTTTGCAAAAAAGCCGGCTGAAGGATGAGCATTGCTTCCCCTAAGATGGAAACAAAACCGCAACTTCCATTAGGTTAAATTGCAGAGTTGCCTGAGCAGTGCAGGAATTTTCCTCTTTGGAAACCCCAAAATGGTTGATCACTTTCTCAATGTGTCATTTTAAACAACTGCTATTTAGCAGGTGTGAATGTTCCAATTAAATAGCAAGTGCTTTCTGAGGCACTACTAAGAGCCTTTGCAATGTCAGGCTCCATCTCCATCCACTACCTTTCTCCGCTCAGCTGATTAGGGTCAGCACTTTAAAATTAGAAAACGAAGCCCTTGAACCCCTTGTCACAGCTATATACACACTTGCTAACATTAAAGGATCTTCCGCACACCAAAGGGAAGTCAAACTGGGCCTGCATGCTGCTAATTTACTTCAGTTCTTTACCAATTCCTATCCCTGTCTAGAAATATCTTTTTGATATTTTTTTGAAACATTGTCCTGAATTCCCAGTGATAAAATTAGCTGGTCCAATCTGAGGCATTAGTCCTCAATAACTTCTGTTTCCTTTCTCATCTGACACAGTTCATCTCGGCTGGAATTCCGAAGCAATCAACTACCTGGGGTACTTTTCCCCAGAGACCTTTCTTAGCACACTATATCAATTAACACAAAAGCAATTTTGGACCCGCTCCAATATGCTACACTACCATCTGGTCTCCCTGGAACCTTGTGGAGAGGGGCAGATTTCAATTTGTCAAAACAGTGCAAATTCCCCAAATTATTTTCAAATTATGCATGTTTACTTTAATGTTGTGCCCATTCATCTCTTAAAAGGTACTCTCGAAGTCCTCTAAAGAGATTCTTCAGCTTGCATGCTCTCTCTCTCCCTCTCACTTAAGAAGTAGAAATTGGGGTGATAAAGGCTAAAGTTTAAAGAAATAAAAGTTTCTAAAATCCAAAGAAAGGCAGCGACAAATCATTAGATGTATTCACACCCTATACACCCACTTGCAGCTGCCCAGTCATTAACTTGGGAATATAATTTTTAGGCAGCAAAACATCTGATATTATTTGAGAGCTACTCGCATCAAAGAAACACATTCCAAATGCCACCATTTGTCACTCTTTCCCTTTAAGGCTTTGAAAATTCCTGATAGAATATAAGCAATTAATTTGAAAGTATTAATAAATTAAGTCATTTTTCACTCATTATAAAGAATTGATTTGGCAGATGAGTTTGGCAGTTACCTTGAGAAGTTCTGATGTGAGGATAGACGACTGGCAAGATCTAGGGCTGTGCGAGCCACTGGCCACAACGCAAATTAATTAAAACTAAATGCAGTTTTAGAAACTCGTGTCCTCGATCATATTGGTCACATTTTAAGTGCTCGATAGTCACACGTGGCTAGTGATTACCTCATCAGACAGCACAGGTACGGAACATCCCCATCACTGAAGGAAGTTCTGTTGGGCAACACCGATGTTCGAGAATATGGGATGTTCCGGACGAAGGGTGGCCGGCGGTCTATACACAGGGATCTTCTTGATATAAAAGATGGAAAACGGCCCCAAAACAGGCAGGACAAATGCAAAAGATCAGTTTGTGATTCTTCCTACTTGTGCTGAGAGTGGGTCCTTTCCATTAGCACGAAGCATAAAGGAAAGACGAGAACAGCTCAGCTCACTTGGTTGTATGTACCTGGGCAGATTTATTTCATTTTACTCATGCTTTTGGCTGACTAGTATCCACCCTTGCTTTTACTGGCAGCAATCATCTTTCTATTCTGCTCAGCCAAGTGCTATAGGTAGAGCTGATTCTACCCCTGGCTCCAGGAAATGACCCTGATCTGGTCCACTGAAGTGTTGCAACTCCTAAGCCACAGTAATAGATTAAAACTGTTTGGCCCATCAGATCTCTTTAGAGGTCCTTCTGGCCTTTTCCTTGAGTGACTAGGAAGGAGATGTACCCCCCTTACCAGAAATGTGGAGTAGACACTTGAGATTGGCAACAACCTTACTACACAAAAGGCTGTCTGTGACTGTTGGCTCTAGAGAGGACAGCAGAGGCAGAGGAGATGAGAGACCAGCTTCTGGGGACTACGTGTAAGGCACTGGATCCATGCATGCGCAAAATCAGATTGTTACCAGATTGATACAGTTCTCTCTGTGTCCATCTGGACCACAATATTCTCTCTCATCAGTGAGTGTATGTACACACACACACAGACCTGCACACAGTATATAACTGAGACCTCCAAGTTGTATCGAGTAGATTTAAAAAAAAGCATTCCTGGCAGCAGGAAGAGCATATGCAGCAGTCCTGGGGCAGGAAGAGACTGACAAACTGAAGGAACCAAAGACGTGTGGCTGAAGAGTCACAGGCTGGGTTGCTTGGAGTGGCACAGCAAGGGGCAGAAACATGGTGGGAAGTTTGGGGTTTATTTCACAAGAAATGAGAAAGCATTAAGTGACTGTTCGGGAAGGTGGCATCCCTTTGACTGCTCCATTAGTTGGAGGGAGATGAGACTGGCAACACAGCGTTCTGTCAGGAAACCTAGGTGGAAGACTATGGTGGATTCGGCTGGGACAATGGCAAGGGGGGGTGTGGGATGTAATTGGAGGGTAGAATCAAGAGGACTTGAAATCAAGATTTTTGGTTGGAACACCTGGGTAGGGGGTCACAGCATTTACCAAGAAGAGGCACCGAGAAGGAAGAAAAAAGAGTGAATGGCACGCAGAACAGTACCCAAGTCATTTGATGGAAAAGATAATGTGGACTGTCCAAATTAAACACAATCTGAAAATGAATTCTACATTCTTCGAGTGAGAAATTGCCCTGAGGACACAGTGAGTCAAAAATTCAACTTATGCTCAAATCCCATAGGCCCAATACTATCAAAAGATTTTAACTGCTAACTTGTTTTTGGACAATTAGGCTACCACTTATTAGATTATAATAATGTTCCAAAAATACCATTTCTAGGATGAGTTTGATTCTATTCTAGTATTCTCTAGTACTCTTGCTTTATATTCTTTCTCTTATGCTTAAGAAGATGCGTTGATTTCACTATAATTATCTTATCCTATACTGGTTTACTTGTTTTCTTATTCATTTGTGTATTTTTTTGCTTATCATATCATCTTATAGGTTCATGTACCATTGTACACTAGTCCAGTATTTTTAATCTCAAGTTATTCCAAGTCAAATGGTGAATCTAAGATTGCATGACTCTATTACACCATGGTAATAATAAGTCATCATTTAATAAACACTTTATACAAGGGGTGCCTGGGTAGCTCAGTTAGTTAAGGGACTGACTCTTGATTTTGGCTCAGGTCATGATGTCAGGGTCGTGGGGTCAGGCCCCACGTTGGGCTCCGTGCTCAGCGTGGAGTCTGCTTGAGATTCTCTCTCCCTCTCCCTCTGCCCCTCCCCCTGCTCTCTCTCCCCCAAACAAACAAACAAACAAACAAATAAATACATAAAATCTTTAAAAAAAACACTTTGTGCTGTGATGAGCACTGGGTGTTATATACGTAACTAATGAATCATTGATCAGTACATCAAAAATGTTGGCTAACTGAACATAATAAAAAAACCCACTTTGTGCAATAACATGTATTAAATCATCTCCACAATAACAATACAAGGTAGTCTTATTGTTCCATTTTACAGATGAAGTACTGAGGTGCACAGACATAAAGTAAGTTTCTAAGGTCACAGAGAACTGAAATTTGACCCAGGAAGTTTGTATCCAGAAGCCATAAGCTGATTCTGTGCCACCTCCTAGGTCATGGGACTAGAACTAGAACTCCATACCACCGTGACCAGAATTTTGATTAAAATGCAGGGTAATGAAATGTTATGCATATACCATTCTTACCTTTTCATTTGAAAATATATATATGTATGTGTATATATATAATATAATATTATATTATTGCAACAGAATTTCAAATCCTATGACAAAATCATAATATGCCATATACTACATGATACTGATTAAAAAATTCTTAGGGAAAAATTTCCTTTCAACAACATTCGCCAGGGCCAGGGTAGGGGTACAAGGTTCTCTGTCTTTCCATTTCACGTTCAGTGTGAAGGGTGGGGCAGTGGAGAAGGTAGTGGCATGGGTCAGGTTGACCACACATTGCTTGGACTCCTAGGAGTGAGGGCACTCTTTGGGTGTGCCACTATATGAGGTCTCTGGGGGCCTGAAGGAAATCCCATGTGGGGCTCAAAGCAGCAAAACTGCTATCTGAAGGACGGTGGTGAGGATTACTGAGGTGCCCTCCTGAGGAATGATAAGGAGATAATTTTTATATTTTGTAAGATAGCATAATGCTTCCTAAATTTTTTTCCGTATATACAGTGAAACTTCTGATGAACTGTTTCCCCCCTGCCCTTTTAAAGATTTTATTTATTTATTTGACACAGAGAGAGAGAGAGAGCACAAGCAGGGAGAGAGGTAGAGGGAGAAGCAGGCTTTCCACTGAGCAGGAAGTCTGATGCAGGACTCAATCCCAGGACCCTGAGAGATCATGACTTGAGCCGAAAGCAGACGCTTAACCGACTGAGCCACCCAGGCGCGCCCCGCCCCCCTTTTTGAATGCTTGTTTGTTAGTAGAGAAATCCCTGTATTCCATTAGAGATCATTCAAAGCGTGCCTAGATAGGATAGCTTAGTCGGTTAAGTGTACAACTCTTGATTTCAAGCTCAGGTCATGATCTCGGAGTCATGAGATCAAGCCCCATGTCAGGCTGTGCACTCAGTGGGGAGTCTGCTTGGGATTCTCTCTCTCCCTCTCCTTCTACCCCCCCCCACTATCTCTCTCTCTCTTTCTCAAGTAAATAAATAAATCTTAAAAAATAAAAGATCTTTCAAATATCTATACATGCCTTCCCGTCTTTCAATGAAGACTACCATTTTACTGCAACCCTAATAGGAGCAGGCAACTCAAAGCACTAACCACAATAGAAATTTCTTAGGCAACTTGAAGTCATCTTTATTTCCAGCCTTCTTTCATGCAATTTATTAGTGATGGCAGATTCTCTTCTGAAGCTAGTACTGAAAGCATATTTTCTCTATGATTTATTTCCAATGGGTTTTAAGATTTTTGAAAGCAGGCATTATATCTTTATGCTCCTTCATACTTATCAAAGCAGCTTCTACAGTTCCTTGCACGCAGTAGGTGCTAGCTGGATGGGAAGCCCTTTACTATTTCTTTATTTCTATGATATTTCATATCATTTTTACTGAAACTTTAGAGGAAGCATTTAGGGACTAATTTTCCATGCCCACCGGAGCTGTATTTGCTTTCCTTCTTGAACCTAACTATTGCTCAGGATTATGAGAGACTAGAACATGCTGATGGCATTGTTGACTTTCTTCTTCCTATGTGAGTGTAGATTTCTCTGGTGCCAGCAAACCAGTCCTAACTGAAATGGCTAATAATAAAATACTAAATATTTAAATTACGTTTTAAGGTTTACAATTCTCTTTCATATTCATCACTTCCATAGACCCTCCAACAATACAATTATTGATGTATTAGGATCTTCAATTGGAATTTTCTGCTCTCAATGATTCCATCATGGTATATGCAAGATCAGCTGATTGTCTCAACTGAAAATCAGAAAGTTTTACTGCTCCATATAGAGTCAGTAAATGAATATTGCTATAATTTCAACAACCATGGTATTTTGTCATTAAGAGCCTCTTCATTTCCTAGGAGTTTCATGTTGAGTCATCCAGATAGCCTGGTTATATCCCTAATAAACGTTTGGAGAGGAGCAGGAAATAGCCATTTCAGCAGGTGGCACTGCTCATATTTGCAGTTTCTGATCCTCCTTTAGGCAACATAGTTGAAGGCTGCATGATGAATGAGCAACCACTGATTGGTCCTATTGTGCACTTGCGATTCTTCTTTTTTTTTTAATTTCTAACTTTAGTTTGCAGAAGATGTGGTTGGTGATCAAAAGCATATGCACTATGGGGCACATGCACTTAGCTAAAATATAACAATGACATGCGGCCACATGAGTTTTCTTCGGATGAGCTTTACTTCAGGACTAATAGCAAGCTCTTATGGTGATATCTATGTGTCAGAAGCAGACCAGAGAGGTTGAAGTGTAGTCTTTAAAAAATGCAACCCTGAACTGTAGAAGTACCACGCAAGGAATAGCAAGTACAATTCCGCTACCTCTTCCCTTCACCGCTCTCTCTCAATCTCTCTCTCTCTCTTTTTTATTCCTTTTTTAAACTTTGAAAGGAACAGTTCTTGAGAGTGGATGACTTGCCTAGCATCTCACAAGATGGTTTTGGCATATATTAAAGATATTTCAATTGCTGATGATGTAGAATTTTCATTTCAAGGTTACATTTAATATAAAACTTGTCACTAATGACTCAAAAAAGTCTTGGCAAAAGACTTGTACAAATGATGATTTGTAATACCTAATACTAACTACAATGAAAATAAAAAATCTCTTCAAAAGCAATTACCTCAGCAGGAACCAGGAAAATGCAAATTGAGACAACAATAAAATGCCATTTACCTCCATTTGATTAGCAAAAGTACTCAATAAGGAACCTTCTTAGCAAGTGACAGAATGTGGATCTACAGAATCTTACATTGCTGTGGGAGTATAAACTGGTACATCTACTTTGGAAAACACTTTATCTTGTAAAGTTGAGTATTTATGTATCTTTTTACTTAGCAATTCCATTTAAAAATATTCTTTAGTTTTCATTGTTTTTCACTTTATATAAAGGGTATTATGGCAAATTGAATTGTGGCCCGCAAAAGATATGTCTACCAGGAACCTAAATAATGTGACCTTACTTGGAAAAAGGACCTTTATAGATGTAATTAAGTTAAGACCCTTGAGATGAGACCATCCTGGATTTGGGTGGACCCTAAATCCAAGGACAAATGTCCTTAGAAGAGAAGTCACATGGGGAAGAAGGTGATATGACCAACGCAGACATTGGAATGACAGTTCTACAAACCAAGTGTTACAGACAGAATTGTGTTCCTTCAAAATTAGTATTTGGAAGTCTGAACCCCGAATACCTTGGAGTGTGAATGTATTTGGAGATACAGTGCCTTTAAAGAAGTAATGAAGTTAAACTGAGGCCTTTAAGGTAGGTCCTAATCCAATCTGAACTGTGGCCTTACAAGAAGAAGAGAGGCTAGGGCATAGAAAAAGTCAACGGGGGCCTCCATGCATGGAGAGATAGTCTAATGGAGAAACAGCAAGAAGACCGACATCTAAGTCAAGGAGAGAGACCTCAGAAGAACCTAATCCTACTGGCACCTGTTCTTGGAATCCCAGCCTTCAGGACCGTGAGAAAATGCATTTCTACTCTTTAGGCCACCATGTTGTTAGGTCTATGGTGTTTTGTTGTGGCAGCCCGAGGAGATGAACACACCAAAGAGTGCTAGAACCAACAGAAGCTAGAAGAAAGGGTATGAAAGGGAATTCCTCTGAGAGCCTCCAGAAGGAGTAAGGCCCTGCCAAGATGTAGGTTTCAGACATCCGGCCTCCAGAGCTGTGAGAGAATGAATTTCTGTTGTTTTTGAGTCGCCCAGTTTCTGGCAATTTGTTACAGCAACCCTTGGAAGTTGATGTAGGTATCATGCCAATGAGAAGTTCTTACACATTTACACCAGACGTCCTCTTCTTAGAGGAAAGAGGGACCTCTGCCTGGGCTCCAGCCTTTAGAGGATCCTACAAATCACAAACGTGGAAACGCAAGCTGGTATTTTGTGTGTGTGTTCTTTGTGATTTTTGGTGTTGTTGTTGCTGTTTGTTTATTTGTTTGCTTTCTGTTTTGAGTAACATAAGAAATTTTCTTGAAAATTTGACAACTGACCTGATGAGAATTAGAGGTGAGAGACCTACCTAAGTCAAGGATGCATGTCAGAGGGAGAGTGTGGGTGTGTGGACATGGTGGCAGTGGGAGGCTCACAGCCACAGTCCTGGAAGACCAGAGAAAGAGTGGCTGCCTCCCCAAATCCCCAGCACCTGGGTCTGCCAATCAGGTTCCCCAGATAACTATACACTACCTCCCTTCTGCTGGGATGGTAGAGTTTTGGGAGATAATTAGAACTACCTGGAAATCTCAAGTCAGAGAAGACAGGAGCTGGAGGGAGGACTTCTTGCCTTTGCCGCCAGGGAAGCTGCATTTGTTCCAACTTGGGCTCAGGTTGGTCCTGTCACCTCCCAGGCATGCTGGCCTACGTATAGCTTCTTTGTACTCTGCCCCCTCAGGTCACAAAGGCATGGTGACCTATGGGACAGTACATTTCCTTTAGCCTCTGGATTGGAGGTCCATTCCTGAGGAACAGGCTGTGGGTCCTTGGGTGGGGACATGAGTCAGGCAGGGGGTATACAGCTGGGTTTATAGCATTCCATTTGTACTATTACTCTGGAGCCCTCACATTTTAGAGGCAGAGCTGGTAAATAAGAATGTTCATTATGTGCAATAGCAAAAATTTGGAAACACAGTTGCCCATAGCAGAAGAATGGATGAATTCACGGAGTGTATATTCACACACTAGAATATTACACAACAGTCAAAATGATTGCATTAGGGCAACAAGGAGCTGCATGAGTTCATCTTAGCAATAAAATAATGAAAAAAGTTGTGGGAGATTACATTCAGCATAACTATGCAATACATTTTAAAACAACCAAAACTAAAGATGTATGATTTTTAATGCACAATTTTCTGGGTTAGGTGAAAGAGGAAGATAGTACAAGAATCACAAGAGGGGTTCCTCTGGTCTGGAGGGCAGAGGATTCAGGATGGGGAAGGAACTCCTGGGTAGATACAAGTTACTTTGAGTGGTCTAGGTCTGGAGTTGTGAGGTGTGTTCATGAAAGTTAATATATTTTTGCAATCAATAAGCAAATAAAGGAATAAACAACAAATTCATAGTAGATAAATGCCAGGAAAGTATAATAAAACATTGCCTAATTTTGTGCACATATGATCCAATAATTCAAATTCTTCACTCATGAAGATGATCTTGTTTTAGAAACAAAAACTCTTAGCTACAGAGAAAAAGACTGATGGTTACCAGAGTGGAGCTGGGTGAGGGATGGGGGAAATAGATGATGGGGATTAAAGAGTACACTTTCGACAGAAAAAAGAGAGAGAGAGAGAGAGAGAGAGAGAGGAAGAGAGGAAGAAGGAGGTGGAGGAGGAGGAGAAAAGAAGAAAAGAAGAAGAAGAAAGATGATCTTGTTTTTATGCAGACATTTCTTGCCACACCATACTAACAGCCTTGCCCAAATAGAATGAATACTGAGGTTAAAAAACAAAACAAACAAAAGGTGGGAGAGCTATATTACTTACACAACGGTGGGACGAATTATGCACGAAGCAACCAGCATTCTTGGTTATGTATACAAATCGAGTAGTGTAGGAAACCGGATTATTTCGATGGTAGGAGGATGTGTGCGAATTATGTAACTGATGACAAGTTGGGCCCCAGCACCACATTTGTCATTTAATAATTTGCCTGTGACAAAGGACCGGGTCATGGGATTTGCTGTGGGTTTTGAACAAGTTTCTCTGTTTGCCATCCTGAACTATTGAGCTTACAGTGCCCTCTTGTTGCTTTTCTCCCATATTTGACTGTGGCACTTAGAATTACAGTGTGATCCCCTGGAACCTTCTTTCTTTGTGTGGTATCTCTGGCGTTTGCTCAGAGTGAAGGGAGTAACGGTACACTCATTCAATTGGGGGTGCCTTGACATAAGGAGGCCTTTGAATACGGCATCTCCACTCAATGTGATGCCTTCATTCTCTCTTAACTTGGTAGAAATAGTCTTCCTATGTGTTTGTTAGGATTTGGGCATAACTAGCTATTTTTGCCCCTGCCTGGATGTTTACATAACCTTTTACCTTGTCCCTTTCAACCATGGTCACTGAGGGAATAGAGATGAATGAATGTTTTCAGGTAGTGAAATTGTCCACTGGTTAATATGTGTTGGTTTTGTTTTTAAAGGCAGTGCATGCAAAAGAAGACAGAAAAAAATGCATTTTCATCTGAATTTGCACCGCAGGTATAATGAGATGACTATATATACATCTGAAAAACCTACATAGTTAAAAACAGAGTCCTGTAATCTCTTATTTTCATAATACTTGGAAAATGGCAAATTTTTCTTTGAATTAATAAACAAATGATTACTCTCTTTATATTCGTATTTTCATTCTGGTCAGAATTTCATGGCTGTGTGATTGCAAGATATAATCTCTTCTATTTTGATGGCCTCTTAGTTTTTCTTCTTTATGCTTCTTTAATAATAAAAGCAAGATATGTCAAATATTGGCCCTTTGACGAAAGAATAAATGTAACAGGCAGTTTCTGAAATCTTTTGCCTAAAATTCATATGTTCACTTTCGCCATCGTATCTTTCTATTGTGTCCTATAAAATGATAAAAAATTTATCCTTTTAAAAAATGCTTCTAAAAAAGCAATCTTTAAAGGGGAAGAACGTTAGCATTTCTTCTATTTAATTATAGAGGAAGAATCTCTGGGAGTACCTTAGCAAAACATTTTGATGCACCCACTATGTCATATGTCTGCCAGAATGTTCCAGAGAAGAACCCTTAGCTGGGGAATAACCAACAGGAAAATACCAATGTCATCCCTGATCTATCACTGGAGATTATCAATATCATTCTTAAGGTGACAAACATTAGAAGCAGGCTGGCAAAAATATGACCTTCCATAATGGCCCACTGTCCGGCATTGGGAAGCAAAAGGATTTCCCTGTAACCTTCTATGGCAACTCTGGAGCTGAATTATTGATTAATGGAGACATTCGAAACTGAGAGACGTTTTGGATTTCTCTATGTTAATCAAAACTACAGCTTGAGCTCTTCCCAGTGTGTCTCAGCACAACAGGAACACTGATTTATTGAGGGAACCAATGGAAAGCTATTTTACAATGCTCTTTCTCCAGGGAGACTCAGTGGTATATCAATTAGGCAATATGCGACAAATTAAAATATTTTATCGACAACTGCTAAGGGATATTTAAATAGGATTAAAATAAAGCCCTAGATATGCTAATACCTTAAAAAAAAAGAAAAAGAAACATCTTTCCTCAACAGGCAGAAATTTAATAAAAGATAATATATAGATATGTTAGCAGATAAGAGATAAAGAGGAATGTAATATAAAAGGAGGTGCTGAGGTCTTCTTCTACTCCCAAAGTGAGAAGCCCTGAGTTGTCAGGCATTCTTAAGATTAAATCTAGCATCATGCTTATGCCCCGTCGAAAACACAGTTTAGGAAAGACTTAATATGAGTAAATTTTACAGTTAAGTGACTTCTATCACTAAATAGTAAGACTGGATCTAATTATTTTTCCTAAAGAAATGAATACAGTTTCTTTAAGAATTTGCCATTCTTGGGGCATCTGGGTGGCTCAGTCTGTTAAGCATCATCCCGGGGTCCTGGGATCAAGCCCTGTGTCGGGATCCCTGCTCTATGGGGAGCCTGCTTCTCCCTCTATACCCCGCCCCTGCTAGTGCTCTTTCTCTCACTATCTCTCTCTCTCTCTCTCTCTCTCAAATAAATAAATAATCATTACAAAAGGTCTTATAGTCTAGTGATAGTGAAAGTCATGAAAGCAAAAAACAAGAGAAATTTTCAAATACTTTGTAAGTGCAGGAAAAGATAGGAAATGTGATCAAGTGATATGATGGGAACATTCTGGCCTAAGTGGCCAAGAATGACTCTCTGAGCAATATCTAAACTGAGGCCTGAATGACAGGTAGATTCAGTCATGTTGAGATTTTGGAGACCAGAGTTCTAAGCAGAAGGATGAGCAAAGAAAAATTCTTCAAGATAGAATGCACCTGTTCTCTTGGACTCAAAGGTGGAATGCCATTGTGGCTGGGGATCGTGGGAAATGAAGGAAGAGTAGAACATGTAAGTTTGGAGAGGAAGTCTGGGTTCATATCTTATAGGGCCTTTTAAACTATTGCTTTTCAAATCATATGTCTTGGGGGAATCTTATGAAAACAATGTCTGGTTCCTAATGCCTGAGATCCTGCATTTCTAGCAAGCTTCCAGGTGAAACCTATGTTGCTGGTCCTCACATCACCCTCCGAACAGCAAAGCTTAGACAATGAGTGAGACATTGAGGTGTTAGATCAAACTCTAGACTTGCGAACTAAAAAGGTAGATGGAGGGAACCTGTAAATGGGCAGAGAAAACAGTGAGACATTTCGGTAGTTCAGAAGAGAGATTATGGCGACTTGGACTTCAAGAGGAGAAGCAGTGTATATATTTTGAACACAGAGGCATGGGGCTCTCTGCTAAATTGGAAGATGAAGGAGAAAGGAATCAAGTTTGGCATGGCACGTGTATGGCCTAAGCAACAGTTTCCATGATGGGGAAAAGTTTTGGAGAAGTATATTTTGTAAGTTTGGTGGGGGGAAGGAGGCATTAATTCTGTTCAGCCATGTTAGGTTTTAGATGTTTAATGGTTAAGCAAATGGAAGTATCTATTGGGCAGTTACACATGTGAGTCTAGTTGAAGAGTTAGATCGGCACTAAGAAATAGACCTAGGAATCACCCACATATTGGTGGCATGTCCAGTCATGGACGGGATAAGGCTGCTTAATTAGAGAAGGAGATGATGTAGGGAAAATGACCAAGTGGGGAGGTCAGGGGCTCCCCTCCACTGAGAGATCTGGAAGACAGAAGTGACCCAGAAAAGGGCTATGGGAAGGAGTGACCAGAGGGGTAGAAAGAAAAGTAGGAGGCCGTTTTGTATGGAACACCTAGAAAAAGAAACATTTCGGGAAGGAAAAAGGAGGGCTAATCCTGAGGAGAGGTTAGGTAACAGGAAACTCAAGAAGTGACCACTGACTTGAGGAGATCGGTCCATTGTTTTCAACAATTCAAGCGTCACTTAACAAGTCCTAGCTTTAATTATTAAACACACATTGTGGATTTTATTTTTTGGAAGAAATAAAGACTAATTAGAAAATTTCAGCTGGGTGACTATGAAAAACTTAAATTATTGGGGCATGTAGATAATTCACACTTTATCGCATTCATCATGCTTATTCACAGTTTGTAAAAAGAATAAGTTTTCCCATTTTCAAATTGTGCCACGGTTTCTCAGTCTAGAATGAATAAATCAAAGGGATACTTCTTACACCTGGAAGCAGCTACCATATTAGGTTGATTATCACTTCTGTATTTGCTGATAAATGGAGGAATCAAAGCAGCTACTATCAATTTCATTACTTAAAAACAAAAACCTCCTGCAGAGTTATCCGTAACGCTTCTATTTATTTTAATGACCACCGTGTTGCAATTACTAGAAGGTGGCTCTATCACAATTAACTCCAATTCAGAGTTTAAAGATTTAAACTAACACCAACAAGGAAACTGGAAAGAAATTATCATTACTGTTAATATTTTCCATGGCTTCAATTACCACATCGATAGATACTGCTGGATCTTCATCCCCAGTGCCAATCCCTTTTCCCATGTTCACGTGATCTCCTGATGGCCTACTGGCAGAGCTGGATTAAGAAAAGTTTATGGTCCTCTTCCCATCAGTGTAAATCAAAATAATCCATTAAAATACACAAAAGCAAGAGAGTTCTGTTTTAATCTGGTTTTCAATATTTCTTAGACTATATCAAATATTATGTTCTTTTGAAATTCTTTTGGCAGTAATGCTTAATTTTTTTTTTAATACAGCGATGCATACTGCATGTTTCCTTCTAGGATCTGGTTATCACTTCAAGTACAACTTTTGTACAACTGTACTCATCAGTTTTTCCTAACAAAGCAATGTTGCTTTTAGACCAATGATTCTTAAACTATTTTGGGTTGAGTGTCTCTTTGAAAAGCTGGTAAACCCTATAGAGCTCTAAAAAAATACACATAAATACATGTTCAAGTATTTTCGAAAGTTTATCTCCCTTCATGCCATGCTCATTTCCACCACATAGCTAGATTATAAAATCCTTTGAGGCATCGGTCACGTTCTCTCTTGATTTTCATAATGATCACTTACTAATCGTAAAATGGAAATGGCTCCAAACTGTGCAACTAAAACAAAATACGCTTCAATTCTGCTCAAAACAACTTTGAACAGAGAGGCTCATTGTTTGGTTCTGTATAAGAAGTGATTGTGGCATAACTGGAAATGCGTAAATAATCTTTGAAAGCCAACTGATTGAGGATTTTGGCTTTTGAGAGGAAAAAGTGAAGACAATCGGTGCTCACAAAGGAATGCAGTAACAAACAGAATCCCAACTCGCGTGGCTTACTTTGTCCTATGAGGAGTGGGTTTGTCAAGGAGTGCAAGAATCCCTAGCCTATCATTTCCTTTGTGTGCAAGGCAAAGAAGACCTTGTGGTCAGGGCTGAATCAGTGAAACCGTCTGTGTTCACAGCAGAAGGATTACAATTCGGTGTTTCAATTTAAAGCCTTCTGAGCAGAAGTAACCTTCAGAAAAGTTCTGCAGATTTCTGCCCACTGAGAAATTGAAAGGGTAGGTTACTTTTACACCAGCCTCCAGAAATGCTTCCTCCACACTGAAAAGTTTACATTTTTCTCCACTTCCAATCTCTCCTTCCAGAGAGGCAGCTGGGACAAAAGACGGTAGATTTTGAGCAGTATCCAAAATAGTGACTTCAGAGACTTGAAGCAAAAGTTTCACTTCATTCTTATAGCTGAAAATATCAGCCAAATACCCAAGTCAGGAACAAATTCCTTCCTGTCAGACTGTTCTGAGAAGGGCTTCTTTTACCTCTAAAAGCAAACAGAACTTTCGCCTGTTGTTCAATCATGGGCTTCAAGATTTGTCCTGGAAGGCAACCTCGTACAGTATTTCAAGATTAGGCCCTTGAAATCAGGCAAATCAAATTTGTTTCAGTCTCTTTAAAAACTTGTCTGAAGGAAGGAAGGAAGGGAAAGAAGGAAGGAAGGAAGAAAAGAAAGGAAAAAAGGAAGAAAGAAAGAAAGAAAGAAAGAAAGACCGACCGACAGACAGACAGACAGAAAGAAAGAAAGAAAGAAAGAAAGAAAGAAAGAAAGAAAGAAAGAAAGAGAGGGAGCCCCGTGGCTGTTTTATTTAAGGGGTGAAAGAGGGATAGGTATAAGGGTCTTGAGCTTTGTTCGCTGTGTGTGTAAACAACTTCATTGAGTTATAATTGACATCCATTTGAGATTCACCTATATTGTTGTATGTATCAGTAAGTGATTTCTTTTTATTGTTGAGGAGTATTCTATATTTATTGATGGGCACTTAAGTTATTTCCAGCTATTACTAATAGAGCTGTTATGAACTTTGCTCTTTAAGCCTTTATACGGACACCTGCTTCCATTTTTCCAGGGTAAATTACTAGTAGAATGGCTAGGTCATAGCACAGGTTTATTTTTTCAGTTTTCATTTAACTGCCCAACTATTTCCAAAATGCATATACAATTTTAAATTTCCATCAGCCATGTATGAGAGTTACAGTTATTCCACATTCTCGCTAACACTTGGTATGGTGAGTCTTTTTAGATACTATACTATGTGTGTAGTGGAATCATTATAGTTTTATTTTTGGTTTTATGTTTTAATTAGCAAGAACCTTTTTACATGAGCTACATGGAAGCTTTGGTATTCCAACATGTTTGTCAAAGCAGATTAACCAAAGATGCATAAGATTCATTGTATTTGTTTTTCCTTGCACTTGCCCTGGATAATCCAGACTTGATGTAAACTAAAGAGAAATGTCAATAATAATAAGAGTGGATTATTTCCATCAAAATATTTTAGACAGCATAGCATGGCGATCCCAGTGCATGTCATGTGCATCCCTATACTTGTTTGGGGTAAAATAATTTCTTTTTATCTATTTATTTTTTTAAAAGATTTTATTTATTTATTTGAGAGAGAGAGAGCACGAGAGGGAAGAGGGTCAGAGGGAGAAGCAGACTCCCCGCTGAGCAGGGAGCCCAATGCGGGACTCGATCCCGGGACTCCAGGATCATGACCTGAGCCGAAGGCAGTTGCTTAACCAACTGAGCCACCCAGGCGCCCACTGAGTAAAATAATTTCTTAAGAGCAAAACTGAACAAGGTTAATTTTTATAGTTGAGGTTCTTTTGCAGTTTCCCCACATGTAACAAATCTTCAAAGTATTAGGAAGAAATGAATGGAAATGTTTTCCTGAAAATCCAGTTCGATATCTGAAATTCTTCTGTGGATTTTCTGCTTAAGAATCCCTGCTCTAGACTTTCATGTTCTCCTCTGCGGGCAAGGGAAACCCTCTGTTTTTCCCAAAGGAGGAAGAACTGCTAATCTGGTTGGTCAGAGACCAAGACATTTAGTGGCTCACATTTGGAGTGGGAAGGGTTACTGTGTGTTAAAGGACAGTGTCCATGTCCAGTGTACCCCAGTTGTCCTTTCTTGCTCCTTTCAGAGAAGTTCCCCAAGGCGGGGACAACCTGCCCCCCATCCCGCCCCCAAGCACAGATCTGCAATGTGCTTTCTCTTCCAGAAGGACCATCTGTAACTGGGAGGTATATCAGACAGGAGTTTGTTCTCTCCAGCTGGGAGGCTGAGAACTGTAGGTTCTGGGGAGGTGGTGCTTTGGCTGAAGCTCTATTTTTCACTGATGCTTTTTCCATGGAGCTCTCTTTTGGGGGTTATCAGGCCCTTGAAGTGTTATTCATGACTTGGTAAAATTCAGACATTGGACAGTAAGATTAAAGACAAAACATAGGAGATGTAACAAGTTTTGCTTGGACTAATCCTAAAGTAGCACCTAACCCAGAACTGTAAACAATGATAGAATTATGAATCAGAACATTTCACGATAAAAAAAAAAACCCATAAAACACATGTATATTAGAAGGCATCAAATTAGAAAAAAAAAGTCCAGAAAATTATTTACTTAATATTCCCTTATCAAGTTTATTTTGTCCAGTCTCCTTTTCCAAGACAGATTACCACCCAAATCACTGAAGACAGATGGCTGCCTCTATTTTTAAAATGTTCTAGAGTCGATAATTTCACAAGCTCCTTTGGTATTCTGTTTCAGTGTTTAATCACTCTTACACTCAAGACGTTCTTCCTTATGTCTAATATATGATGTCTAAATAATGAAATACACTGAGTGGAATAAGGAGGATAATTTTAACTCTCACAGCTGCTAGAACTAGAGACCTAAACAATTTTTCAATGAGACACATGGTTCAATTATGCTCTGTATGGGGTTGACATCTCCATCCCTGACCTCTTACCCTCCTTATAAGTCTATAATTCTTACTTTCCACAGGATATTGTCCACTGAATATCCTACAGGCATTTGGAAATTGAACTAATGAAAGTAGACTCAAGTCACTTCTTAAAAATGCAATTTCCTTGAATTTGTACTTTTAGGGTCTACTTTTTCTTCCAAATTTACTTTTCTCCCTCTCTTCTCTATTTACAACAGAAAATGCAGCAAACTGTGCAATCCATTAATTATTCCATAGAATTTCTCAGTTAGTCATAGCTGTGGTTTAAGAATCTACGCATTTCATTCCTAACCAGATAGTGCCACAGGTCCCTGCTGAGTGCCCACCCTCCCCATCACCAGCCATTCTTCAACTTAGGACTTGAGGTAACAAGGGCAACAAGAAAAAGTCCCATTTTATCTCTCGCAATCCATAGTCATGTTTCCTCCAGCAAGGGATGTCTCCTGAGGGCCTGTGATTAAGCATAAGTTTTTATTCCTAAATTTCTTTTAGGTGTCAGAAAACCCTTTCAAAAGGATTTAGAGATGATTAAATGTTAGGAGACAGAGCTTAAGGAGTATCCCTTCCTAGGGTATGTGAACTTGAAATGTATTTGATGTGAGGGGAGGGATTGCCTTCCTGGAGTGCTGAGTTCATAGTACACCACCGTGCATTCTCTGGGGATGGTGACCAAAGGCAGCTCCCTCATTCCCTCTGGCTGCAAATGAGTGGCCACGGGGCAACTGGGCTTGTCCCATCTAGAAAGTATATCTTGCCTGGATGCCCCCTGCTTTCCTATCACCCAGTCAGACCATCGCTAGCATCCCCCCGCAGCACACCTTCCCTCCCTTGACAATGAACTCGCTTGATTCTTCCTCCTGTCTCATGACTGCCCGGAAATGTTGTTGCATCCTGCCATTCAAAATCACTGCACTGACCCCCAGAGTGATCCCTTCCAACTTCCGCCAGGACGCCAGTGTTCAAACACTCGTGATGAAGCAAAGACAAAGGTAGATGTCTTAAGAATACTAATTAGGGTCTCTCTCCCCTGATATTAGGAAGCTATGTTGAAGTTACTGATGATGCTGTAGCAAGGTGGGGACAAAGCTAGGCACAAGAATTTCAGAAATTCTCAGCATTCACATTAGTACTGGAGGGCCGCAAGTATAGCTTCCGGTTGATGGAGGGGGTCCCAGGGCCAGAATGACTGAGTTTGAATCCTTGCTCTTTCACTTACTGGTGATCAGACTTGGGCATGCCGCTCAACTTCTCTACCTCAGTTTCTTCACCTGTACAATGAGGATGGCACTGACTTCACATATGGCTGTGAGGCTTAAATGTCAGGCACAATATTTGCATAGAAAGTGTTTGCTGTGCTCATTTATTAGGGATAAGTGGTAGCAAAATGAGGCTACGTTTCCTAGACTTTCTGACCCCGCAGAGAAACGGAGGAGCGAGTAGGTCTTTTTCCAGTATAGGAGTGGCTACGTACAGAGCTTATGTCGGGGGAGGCCGGGTCAGGTGAACAGAGACAATGGGTCAATGGGGAGATGTGCCTGGCCCCAAGCCCTATGCCCAGAGCTCAACAAATGGTGGTTGAATTTGGTAAATTGGCAAGAATCCGTTTTTATTTATCTTTTTTTCTCAGCTATAGGAATAAGGAGAGGGCACAGAAGTAGAGAAAGACACAAGCGAAAAATAGAATTTGATGCAAATCATGTTGGCCTAGAAATCTATTTTTAAGCAAAAGGTGTGGTTTGCTGGATGGGCAGGTTGGGGGCTGAGAAGAAAAGAAGAATACAGTGGGAGAGAGCAGAGTAAGGCAGTTTCCACCTAGTAAATGCGCATCGGGAGAATAAAGAAGGTGTGGTTGGGTCGAATTAGTTCATGGGTTATTGACCAATAACAACATGGCGCAGCATACTTTATAACACCTTTGGTTGGTTTGGTTTTGCTTCTTTTTTTAAGGGAACTCCAAGGTCTGGCCTTGGATTTGAATAGAGGCAGTTCCAGAGTGATCACAGTTTCCTCGACCTACACTCACAAGTGGCCCAGAGCTTGGGCCTTACTTGTGGTTCTCTTGCTGTCCTTCTGTGCATCGTCTAGTTTGGTCCTCACGGTTGTTACGTGAAGTAGATAATAATATTTCTCTTTCACAGATGAGGACATTGTCACAATCATAATTGGAAGAGATCTGGGGATTCCCTCAAGTCTCTGAATGTACCCCTTTAAACACTAAAGGCCCTTCTGCTCTGATTTGTGATCTTTGGCTGTAGGTGAATGGGCACTTACCACAGGCATTTGCCAGTTAGGGAAATATTTTAAAAATCCATTCATCTTCAGGGATCATATATCAGCTTGAAACTTTGGCCCAGGGAGCGAGTTCAAGTGTTGTCCTTCCCTCCACCCCACACGGTTCAAAGCAAAGACATGATTACTTTTCAGTTTCTTTTGATAACGTTCTTCACCCGAGCCCTGCTTTCTCAGGATGAGGGGAAAGCTGGGCGCTAACACTTTCCTCAGGTCTAATTCTTGCTCAGCCCCCCAACTCCTGAGATGCCCGAGGTTACTTACTTAACCTCTCTGGGAAACTGCCAATCCAGTGGTAAAACTGGACAAAAAGATAGAAACACACACAAGTCTAAGCCAAGTTCTCTCTTGTATCCATTAATAGGGGAAAAAAGAGTATACAGAAGTAACAGAATCTCTTAGAGAAGTAAAACAGAGGTTCTTAATGGGCCCAGGGTAGTTTATAGAGGCCAGATAGCACTGGCCTGCTACCAATAAATACTTGATTAAAAGAATCCTAGGCATTTGATTGAAATGGGCTCGTTTGCTATTTAGTTTTCTGGAGTTAATGACATGTGTTCTGCGCTACATTATTTTTGTCCTGTTTAAATAATAATTTAAAAAAGAGAAGAAGGGAAAACACAGGACCAAGTGCCCTTTTGCCTTGCTGGAGGGAAAATACAATGCTAAATCGTCTCATTTTTTTCAGTATATCATCACATTTAAAATAGAATTTTCTCCCTGCATTAAATTAACCTACAAGTCTCAGTAGTTGAATATGAGTTTTCTTATGGGTCTTTGTGATTCCTTTCCTCCAAACACTTTGCCTCATAGATGAATACAGGAGCAATGTCAAAGCTTCAGGCTGTGACATACAAATAAAAACAAGAGATAATGCAACTAGAATTAAATTCAGAGGCTACATTTGTTTTCTCTGCATACTTAATGTCGTCTCCGTGGGTTGAAAACTGTAAGTAATAAGAATTTTATTTTTTTTTTTAATTTGGTCCATCTGTGACTCAAATACAAGGTGCTCTGTGTCTTCTAAAGCAATATTTTTTTTTATTAAAATATACATGCTCAGTTACCAAGTTCAGCCCTCTTCCTACCCGCAAGGAAAAGCTGCAAAGATATGAAGTGACCAAATCATATATAATGGAGATTCTCGTTTGGGTAAATAATTGGATGATGGAAAGGAGGAAGGATTTTTAGCCACTGGATATATTTGTTTTATATCACTCCTTTAATTGAACTATATGTCACCTGACTCCTTAGCACTAAATCATCCCGATGGATTAATCAAATCTAATAACAATGCCCAAAGCAACCTATGCTATATGCCCTTGCTTCCTGCCGCTAAATATAAAACCATCTAATTCAAAGGAAAATTTTTATCAGGCACCTATGGTTGTGCATATCGTTTTATGCACAATGAAAAAGTGAGGTATAATTTTAATCTTAAAAATTTAAATTTGTGAATTTAAAAACTGTAAGTTTTGAGAAGCATCCTATTTTTTAAAACTGTAAGTCTAATACCATTAGAGGAAGAAAAATTTGGATGGAATTTTGGTCCTGAGGCAACACTTATCTAGACTTCCCTCATTTAGGGTCAGGACTGAAATAGAAATATTAGATTCTCTGCATTGATTTAAAACAGTTGCTTAGGTAGTTGGCTATTTCAAAGGAGAGGGAAATTCTAACCACTGAGGGTATTTAGTTTGTGTCATTCCCTTTATTTCAATGTGAGATGATTCATGCAGCTATAAAATGAGAATAATAACAATAGCATGTAAATTCAGACCACTAGGGACATTAAAAAGGGCTATTTGGGGGTGGGAGGCATTTTAATACTTAATGATGGCTCTCCGTCCTGCCCACCTCTACCCCATATTCAATGTGAATAATTATTCTTCCAAAGGAGCTTTGAATGTGTGTGTGTTTTTCCAGGTTGCCATTCATAAACCACACAGTGATAAAACTATTAAAATAATTATGATATTACAAAATCATCGCCATAAAGGCTAAGCCTTGATACTGGGACTGAGAAATGAGGAAGGACCTCAGTGGGGGTTCAGCTCCACAGCAAGGTTGCTAGGCTAAAGCAAAGTGATAGAATGAAGCCTTTTTCAGGAGTGATACCTGCAGTTCATCTGAAGCAGGAATTTATAGCCGCTTCCAAAAACCAGAGGTATTCTGGCTCTGTGAGTGTGGGGTTTGACCCTCTGAAGAAAAAGAGGCACCCTCCCTTGTTTCTGCAGCATTCTTCAAAATATACAGGAGATGCTAGAGCTCCTATTCTGACTGTTCTAGAGAGATATTGCCAATGAGTCTTGCAACAAATACTTATTTTTTAAAAAAAGATTTATTTATTTATTTTAGGGAGAGACAGCGCAAGCTGGGGGACAGGTAGGAGACGACAAGGGAGAGAGACTCTCCAGCAGATTTCCTGCTGAGCACAGAGGCCCGACATAGGACTCAATCCCAGGACCCTGAGATCATGACCTGAGCCAAAACCAAGAGTCAGATGCTTAACCGACTGAGCCACCCAGGTGTCCCCCAACAATTACCGAATGTATATTAACATAACAGCAATACTAATGCAATATGCTTGGTGGAGAAATAATTGAAAAACAAAACAAAGTGCTGCCTACCTGCAAGGAACTTGGCTTACTTGGGAAAAGAGACCTTCATCAGATAAATCTTTATAAACTGGTAACTGTTTGAAAGGGGGCTTTGAGAGTGTGCAGGAAGCGAACAGGATCCAGGCTGAGGGGACAAGGAAACTTCCCAACAAGAATGGATTTTGAGTTGAAAACAAAGACAAAGTCTATGTCTGATATCTGTGTTAGCTCTATGAGTTGTAGTAGGGTTTTATTCGAAGAGGCTAGGAGTAAATGGGGTGTATTACACCAACATTAGGAGTTTTTGTGTGTATCTGAATGTTTTAAAAGGCCAGACATAGTCAATGACAGGGCATGACCGAGTTTGTGAAATCGGCGGGTAAGAAAATCAACACAATGATGTTTAAAACAAAATGAGGGGCGCGTTCTCAAACCATTTCTTCATCGCTAAATAATTTCATCAGCTTCAGAAATCTGTTTGCAATTAAATTAAATAATGCTTATAAAGCAGCAATCACAGTGGCTTTTTAATCAAAAGTTATGATTTTCAAGGGTGGATGAAAGGCACAACAAACAGCCCACATGACTGTCCATAGCTAGAGTGCTCATAAAGTTAATTGTCCAGATCAGGACACTTTTTAAAAATTTTAATTAATTTGTTTACTTATTTTTAAAGATTTTATTTATTTATTTGAGAGACAGAGAGAGGGGAAGAGAATCTGAAGCAGACTTTGCACTGAGTGCAGAGTCCAATGTGGGGCTCAATCCCATGACCTCGAGGTCATGACCTGAGCCAAAACCAAGAGGCCGATGCTCAACTGCTTGAGGCACCCAGGCGCCCCTAAGATCAGGAGACTTTTGCCCATGAAAGCACTGGAACAAGGCTGTATACTGGAAAGTGTGGTCACCCTGTCTATCCTTCACTGCCTAGGAGAGATGATGTTCAAAAGCAATTAGCAAACATTCCACCCTGCACATGCAAGGCATGGCCAACTCCCTCAAAACTGTGCTTCATAGTATGGCCTGTGAAACCCTGCCTAGAATATTCTGATAAAATACAACTCTGATCATGTGCATCACTTTAGAGTATATAGATATTAAAAAGGGAATCTCATGGATGTTACCATTTGCCTTTTATTACAAAAGTAATAATATTTAGGGAGGAAAAGATGGCAGAGGAGTAGGGGACCCTATTCCAACCGGTCCCTGGAAATGAGCTGGTTATCTACCAGACCAGTCTGAACACCCACAAAATCAGCCTGATATGTAAGAAGATATATCTGGATCTTTACAAACAGAATAACGCAGGCGGTTGGTTTCAAGGTATGAAGTGGAGAGCCATGATTCCGCGGGCAGATATCGGAAGATAAACCGAAGGGGGAGGGATCTGTGGGGATCCTACACCACCGGTAAATGATAGCCTCCCACGCTGGGGACGGGGCACACACTCCCAGACTGGTAGCAGTGGGGAAAGGACTTTAAGGCAGCCCCCTGGGCAGAAACCCAGAGCGGCAGGGCCATGTGTGCGAACTGGGGTTGGCTGGCGGTTTTAGGGGCGCAAAGGGCAGAGATGTGCCCTGACCTGGAGGCAAGGACTGGGAGCCCTGCTGAGGGGCGCACAACCCAGGATGCTACAGTTTATAGCAGCACAGACAGAAACAGAGATAGTGTGGCCTGGAGAGCTTACTGAAGAACAGACTGTGATCTCTCTGCTCTGAGGCAGAGGGTTGGAAATGGTCCCTTCTGCTCTGACTCTCTGAAGAGACGCAGAAAGATGCCAGGGAAAGCCTCCAGAGAACAAAAGCCCCCCAAAACCAGTTTTCACTGAGCCCATCCCCCCCACAGGGGGCAGGGCAACTCTGCCTAAACAGGGTTGCCTGAGTAACAGCAGAGCAGGCCTCTCCCCCAGAAGAGAGGCTGGGAAAACAAGAGGCCAGCAACCCCAAGGTCCCTAGAAAATAGGTGCATCTTGCTTGTGTTCTGGTCAATAATTTAGACTCTGTACACTCCCTCAACCACCCCTCAAGAAAATGACTAGGAGGAGGAACCCCCAAAATAGCAAAGACTCAGAGACTGCGACTTCTGCCATATTTACAAATGGGTACAGATATAACCAAGATGTTGGAAATGGAATTCAGGGTAGCAGTTGTGAAGACAGTAATAGCTAAAATGGAGAAATCAATTAATGGCAACATAGAGTCTCTACGGGCAGAAATGAAAGCTGAACTGGCAGAACTTAAAAATGCTATCAGTGAGAGCCAATCTAATCTAGGTAATCTAACAGCTAGGGTAAGTGAGGCAGAAGAACGAATTAGCGATCTAGAAGACCAACTGATAGAAAAGAAGGAGAAAGAGGAGGCCAGGGAGAAAACTCAAAATCCATGAAAACAGAATCAGGAAATAAGTGACACCATGAAACGTTCCAATGTCAGAATTACTGGGATCCCTGAGGGGGTGGAGAGAGAGAGAGAGGACTAGAAGATATATTTGAGCAAATCGTAGCTGAGAACTTCCCTAATCTGGGGAATGAAACAAACATTCGTGTCCTAGAGGCAGAGAGGACCTCTCCCAAGATCAAGGAAAATGAGCCAATGCCCCGGCATGTAATAGTAAAACTTGCAAATCTTAGAACCAAGGAAACCATCTTAAGGGTAGTTAGGGGGAAGAGATTCCTTACATACAGAGGGAGGAACATCAGAATAACGTCAGACCTATCCACAGAGACCTGGCAAGCCAGAAAGGCCTGGCAACACATATTCAGGGTACTAAACGAGAAGAACATGCAGCCAAGAATACTTTATCCGGCAAGGCTGTCATTTAGAATGGATGGAGAGATGCAGAGCTTCCAAGACTGGCAGAAACTGAAGGAATATGTGACCACTAAGCTGGCCCTGCAAGAAATATTAAGGGGGGTCTATAAAAGGAGAAAGACCCCAAGAGTGATATAGAACAGAAATTTACAGAGACAATCTATAGAAACAAGGACTTCACAGGCAACATGATGACAATCAATTCATCTCTTTCAATAATCACTCTCAACGTGAACGGCCTAAGTGCTCCCATAAAATGGCACAGGCTTGCAGATTGGCTAAAAAGACAGGACCCATCCATATGCTGTCTACAAGAGACTCATTTTGAACCTAAAGATACATCCAAACTGAAAGTGAAGGGATGGAGATCCACTTTCCATGCCAACGGACATCAAAAGAAAGCTGGGGTAGCAATTCTCATATCAGACAAATTAGATTTTAAGCTAAAGACTGTAGTTAGAGACACAGAAGGACACTATATCATTCTAAAAGGGTCTATCTAACAAGAAGATCTAACAACTGTAAGTATCTATGCCCCCAACATGGTAGCAGCCATCTACATAAGCCAACTGTTAACCAAAATAAAGAGATATATTGATAATAATATGTTAATTGTAGGAGACCTATACTCCGCTCTCAGCAATGGACAGGTCATCTAAGCAGAAAATCAACAAAGAAACAAGAGTTTTGAATGACACATTGGACCAGATGGACCTCATAGATATATACAGAACATTCCACCCTAAAACAACAGAATACTCATTCTTCTTGAATGCACATGGAACTTTCTCCAGAATAGACAACACACTGGGTCACAAATCAGGTCTCAACTGATGCCAAAAGACTGAGATTATTCCCTGCATATTCTCAGACCATAATGCTTTAAAACTGGAACTCAATCACAAGAAAAAAATTGGAAGAAATTCAAACACTTGGGAGCTAAACACCACTCTGCTCAAGACTGTTTGGGTCAACCAGAAAATCAAAGAAGAACTTAAACAATTCATGGAAACCAATGAGAACAAAAACACATCGGTCCAAAACCTGTGGGATACTGCAAAGGCAGTCCTAAGGGGGAAATACATAGCCATCCAAGCCTCACTCAAAAAAATTAGAAAAATCCCGAATTCACCAACTAACTTTACACCTTAAAGAACTAGAGAAAAAGCAAGAAATGATGCCTAAGCCATGCATTAGAAGAGAAATAATTAAGATTAGAACTGAGATCAATGAATTAGAAAGCAGAAACACAGTAGATCAGATCAATGAAACCAGAAGCTGGTTCTTTGAAAGAATTAATAAGATCGATAAACCACTGGCCAAACTTATCCAAAAGAAAAGAGAAAGGGGGGGGCGACTGGCTGTCTCAGTCATTAATCGTCTGCCTTCGGCTCGGGTCATGGTTCAGGGTACTGGGATTGAGCTCCACATCGGGCTCCCTGCTCAGCGGGAAGACTGCTTCTCCCTCTCCCACTCTTCCCGCTTGTGTTCCCTCTCTTGCTGTCTCTCTCTCTCTCTGTCAAATAAATTAATATAATCTTTAAAAAAAAAAAGAAAAGAGAAAGGACCCAAATTAATAAAATTATGAATGAAAGGGGAGAGAGCATGACTAACACAAAGGAAATAGAAACAATTAGTAGAAATTATTATCAACAACTATTTGCCAATAAGCTCAGCAACCTGGATGAAATGGATGCCTTCCTGGAAACCTATAAACTCCCAAGACTGAAAGAGGAAGAAATTGACAACCTGAATAGACCAATAACTAGAAAGGAGCCTGAAGCAGTGATCAAAAACCTCCCAAAAAACAAGAGTCCAGGGCCTGATGGATCCCCTGGGGAATTCTACCAAACATTCAAAGAAGAAATAATACCTATTCTCCTGAAGCTGTTCCAAAAGATAGAAACAGAAGGAAAGCTTCCAGACTCATTCTATGAGGCCAGCATTACCTTAATCCCCAAACCAGGCAAAGACCCCATCAAAAAGGAGAATTTCAGACCAATATCCCTGATGAATATGAATTCCAAAATTCTCAACAAAATCCTAGCTAATAGGATCCAACAATACATTAAAAGGATCATCCACCACAACCAAGTGGGATTTACCACTGCGATGCAAGTGTGGTTCAACATTTGCAAATAAGTCAATGTGAGAGAACACATTAATAAGAGGAGAGAGAAGAACTATATGGTCTTCTCAATTGATGCAGAAAAAGCATTTGACAAAATATAGCATCCTTTTCTGATTAAAACTCTTCAGAGTATAGGGATAGAGGGAACATCCCTCAAGTTCATAAAATCCATCTATGAAAAACCCACAGCGAATATCATCCTCAATGGCGAAAAGATGAGAGCCGTTCCCTTAAGTACAGGAACATGTCAAGGATGCCCACTCTCACCACTATTATTCAACATAGTACTAGAAGTCTTACCAACAGCAATCAGACAACAAAAAGAAATAAAAGGTATTCAAATTGGCCAAGAAAAAGTCAAACTCTCTCTTCACAGATGACATCATACTTTATGTGGAAAACCCAAAAGACTCCACACCCAAATTACGAGAACTCATACAGCAATTTAGTAATGTGGCAGGATACAAAATCAATGCACAGAAATCAGTTGCTTTCTTATACACTAACAATGCAACTGTAGAAAGAGAAATTAGAGAAATGATTCCATTTACAATACACCAAAAACCATAAGATACCTCGGAATAAACCTAACCAAAGAGGTGAAGGATCTACACTCTAGGAACTACAGAACACTCATGAAAGAAATCGAAGAAGACACAAGAAGATGGAAAAATATTCCATGCTCATGGATTGAAAGAATAAACATTGTTAAAACGTCTATGCTACCCAGAGTAGTCTATACCTTCAACTCCAACCCAATCAAAATTCCGATGACATTTTTCAAAGAGCTGGAACAAACAATTCTAAAATTTGTATGGAATCAGAAAAGACCCCTAATTGCCAAGGAAATGTTGAAAAAGAAAAACAAAGCTGGGGGCATCATTTTGCCTGATTTCAAGCTATCTTACAAAGCTGTGATCACCAAGACAGCATGGTACTGGCACAAAAACAGACATATAGACCAATGGAACAGAACAGAGAGCCCACATATGAACCCTCAACTCTATGGTCTAATAATCTTCGACAAAGCAGGCAAAAATATGCAATGGAAAAAAATAGTCTCTTCAATAAATGGTGCTGGGAAAATTGGACATCTATATGCAGAAGAATGAAACTCGACCATTCTCTAACACCATACACAAAGATAAACTCAAAATGGATGAAAGACCTCAATTTGAGACAGGAATCCATCAAAATCCCAGAGGAGAACAAAGGCAGTAACCTCTTCGACACTGGCCACAGCAACTTCTTTCAAGATACATCTCCAGAGGCTAGTGAAACAAAAGCAAAAATGAACTTTTGGGACTTCGTCAAAATAAAAACTTCTGCCCAGCAAAGGAAACAGTCAACAAAACAAAGAGGCAACAGACAGAATGGGAGAAGATATTTGCAAATGACACTATAGACAAAGCACTGATTTCCAGATCTATAAAGAACTTCTCAAACTTAATACCAAAAAAAAAAATAAATAAATAATAATCAAGTCACAAAATGGGCAGAAGACACAAACAGACTCTTCTCAAAAGAAGACATACAAATGGCTAACAGACACATGAAAAAATGTTCATCATTATTAGCCATCAGGGTAATTGAAATCAAAAACACATTGAGATACCACCTTACACCAGTTAGAATGGCAATAATTGACAAGGCAAGAATCAACAAATTTTGGAGAGGTTGTGGAGAAAGGGGAACCCTCTTACACTGTTGGTGAGAATGTAAATTGGTACAGCCACTTTGGAAAACAGTGTGGAGGTGCCTCAAAAAATTAAAAATAGAGCTACTCTATGACCCAGCAACTGCACTACTGGGTGATTACCCAAAGACACAGATGTAGTGAGAAGAAGGGCCATATGCACCCTAATGTTCCTAGCAGCAATGTCCACAATAGCCAAACGGTTGAAAGAGCCGAGATGCCCTTCAACAGACGAATGGATAAAGAAGATGTGGTCCATATATACAATGGAATATTACTCAGCCATCAGAAAGGATGAATACCCAACTTTTACATCAACATGGATGGGACTGGAGGAGATGATGCTAAGTGAAATAAGTCAAGCAGAGAAAGTCAATTATCCTATGGTTTCACTTATTTGTGGAACATAAGGGATAGCCTGGAGGACATTAGGAGAAGGAAGGGGAAAATGAAGGGGGGAATTGGAGGGAGAGACGAACCATGAGAGACTATGGACTCTGAGAAACACACTGAGGGTTCTAGAGGGGAGGGGGTGGGGATGGGTTAGCCTGGTGATGGGGATTAAGGAGGGTACGTACTGCATGGAGCATTGGATGTTATATGCAAACAATGACTCATGGAACACTACATCAAAAACTAATGATGTTTTGTATGGTGACTAACATAGTAAAATTAAATTAAATTCAAAAAATCAAATCAAATCAAATAGTGACTTGGAAAAAAACCCAAAAGTAATAATATTTAAACAGTACAGAACATTAAAACAATACAGAAGGGTATAAAACAAAAAGTAAAAATCTCCATCTTTTCCCTGGTCCTCCTGTTCACGATTTCTTGAATATCCACCTAAGCCTATAGGTAGGAGTGGGAGTGTCTGTGGCGTGTGTGTGTGTGTGTGTGTGTGTGCGTGCGTGCGTACATCTATTTATGTTTGTATAGTTAATGTTTAATATCTAATAATGTAGTCTATATTTCTTAAGAAATAAGCATATTTAGAATGAACGGTTAATGCGGAGGATAGAAAACCGATCACACCAATTAAAGCCAATTTAACAAAATCTTTCTGACTTTAAGACCAGTGATGGCACCAAAAAAACTGTCAGTTTTCCTTAGCCGGCCACAAGGACGTTGGCCATGAGTGTGGGGAAGTCCCTATGCAGCAGAAGCAATGCCCCTGGGCTGGTCTTTTCAGCTCCTTCTCACCACTGAGAGCAAGAGTTTTCTTTCTCTCCCCTGAACGTAGGAGACTCTGTAGTTTAAAGTCGCAGAAACTTTGTCTTGATTAGCCCAGCTCACCTGCACCTGCATGGACTCCAGCTCATCTTAGTGAAGTGCATCAATATCAATCAAGCATCATTCTCATTCCAGAGACAGAGTGGGAGTCTCTAAGCTCGCTCTTGTTCACACACCAATCACAAGTGATTTTTTTTCCCCTTCCTGCTCCCTTTTCTTTTTCTAAATGCAAAGCATGTACCGCAGCTGTGAATGTGAGAGACAGGCCAGTGCCCCGTGCAAAGAAAAACAGTCACCAGTACTTGGAAAACATTATGGTGCCTGCCATCATGAGCTTGTGAAACCAGGAACAATGAATACATTTAGCCATTAACAACTTTATTTCAAAAGCAAACATATGTGCTTGCAATATGAGCCTGTGCTCATTGAGAATTAATTGCTTGACAAAAGGAAATTTAAGACACAGCATCATTTCCGAGGTAGAGACACGGAGAAGTTCGCAACAGCCAAAAGGGATAGACTACTTCTCCACAGACCTTACCAAGAAGCTGATGATTTGTTTCCTTACATTTTTAATAAATACAGTGGTATTTTGAGAATTTGAGATAGGGAAAAGTCTGATCGTCTGTGGTGTTTCTTACAAAAGACTGCGAAAAGCAAGGCAGCAGCGAAACTGGGATATCTGACACACCCACGGTGGCTTCTCTTGCCGGTGGCACCTTATTCCTCTAATTATCTTCTGGAGCTACACTTCCCTTTCTCTGCTACATGTACTATTTCTCCTGTCTGCCTGGAGCTGAGGAGCACAGCAGAAGTGGTGGTATGCCTCTGTTTGCATGTCCTAGGTTTTTAAGGAAAACAGAATAAACACAAGGAACTTGGCTACTCGGATGGTTCTCCCTGTTGTACAAAACCGAACCCTACGCACACTTTTGTCCTCTGATGTGGTCAAGCCTCCTCATTCCTTGACTGGGAGAAATTCTGCACCTAAGGGGGACCACAAGATTCAGTCAAGAATCTAGAGTTTATTAAGAGGAAGTATCGAGTTGGGGTCATTTCCTCCCTGGGTGAATTCTGAGGCTGATTTATTTTATATTCAGGCACTGCATGGGCAAATAATGAAAGTAAAGCTTCCCTCTTCCCTCCTCCCCCTCCTTCCCCTCCCCCCACATAACCCTAATATTCTCTCCTTCCAGGGGCGCTTGGGTCCCCATGTCTCTTCCTTCTCCTCTCCCCTAGAGAAAACATTCTGGAATACTCCTAACCACCATCAGACACTGGGGGGCCCCTCACATGCCCATCTGAGCTGTTTATAGGAATTATTTTACTTTGAAAACATTATATATTACTAAAGATCTCTCTGTGAGAGAATAAGACTTAGCACAGAGACTCTCTCTCAAGGTGCATGTGGAGAAGAGCTACTTGGCCTCCACCAAAGAGGTTGGGACTGGTGAAGTGGGGAGTGCTGGCTGTGTTGTGAGCCTCTACAGAAGAACAAGCCTCCACCATGCCCTCTCTAAGCTTACGGATATTTCCATATCCGTAAGCTTAGAGTGTTGCAGCTTCACAAATATTTTCTTCACCCTGCAGCAAAGGGCCCAGTTGTGGGAATGTATGTTTGTGAGGACCTTTAGTATAACCCGAGATGGAATCAGAAACAAGAGAACTCTCTCTCCCACTCTTGACAGACCTAGGTTCTTCCTCATGGTGGTGACCCATAGCAAAAAGCTACTCAGAAATGTTGGTTTAGGAATTCCCCTCAGCTTCAAACATTTCTTAAATCTTAAGTCTACTATTATTCTGGCCATCTGTGTGTTTCTGTAGAAAGATGCTGAGTTGAAAGTTACTGCAAAGATTTAGAGATCATTTACATTTCAAAATTCAAAGTGACCAATTTGGTGTAATAGTAAGGATTCACTGAGAAGCCCACATCTTATCAGAGTTTCTCTAGAAGTCAAGAAGGAATACATTCAACCTTCTCAACTTACTGCCTGCCTACTTACCTCCACAAAGACTAGTTTTAGGGAGTATTTTGGGGGTGAGAACAGATGTGAGGGGGGCATGTAGAAGGCTCCACATATGTGAACCTTGTTTCCAGGTGGGGAATCCCCTCCTGTGTGGGTCATGGTGGGCACGCTGAGCTCCTCAAGACTGATGCTCACTGCCTAATAGCAAAGCATCAGGAACGGAGAAATCAGATGATCAGGATATGAACAAAGAAAGGAGAACCTGCTTCTTTCTATTAATAATCCTATCACACACTTATGCAGAGCTTATTATGTGCAGAGCTTTCCCAGTGGCTTATAGGCACTATGGACCAAACTATATGCTGTATCCTCCTCACTTCCCTATGTTGAGGTCCTAACCCCCAGTACCTCAGAATGTGACTGTATTTGGGGATAGGGTCTTAAAAAAGTCAATTAAGGTAAAATGAAGTCATACGGGTGAGCCCTATTCCAACATGACTGGTTTCCTTGTAAGAAGAGGAGATTGGGACCCAGATCGTTGGACACAGGCACAACCATGGAAGGACACGGCAAGAAGGCTGTCATCTGAAAGCCAAGGAGAGAGGTCTCAGAAAAAAAGCAACCCTTAATCTTAGACATTTACTCTCCAGAACTGTAAGACAATAAAATTCCATTGTTTAAGGTACCCTGTCTGTGGTATTTTGTTATGGCAGCTCTAGCAAACTAACACAACCTGTATTAAGTAGTGTATTCCTGGCTGCAATCCTTTGATATAGATGCTGTGATTATTTGCTTCACAGATGCAAAGTCTGAAGCTCACAGAAATGAGTCCCTTGTGAAGGTCACATCGCTGGTTAAGTGGCAGAGTCCAGTCTGGGTATTGGCAGTATGGCCCCGGGGGGCCATGCCCTTCTCCCCTGTGGGACAAGTGTCTCTCCATGGCTGACTGAATAAAACCGACGAGAAAGCAGACAGAGGCCACCTGGAACACCATGGACTCTTATCAGAGGAGCCAGGCCCTTGCCACTCCTGTTTCTCTCTCACGCTCAGGTTTGGGCTGGAAAGCTGCTGTTTTTGCTGTCAGTGAAGCCCGAGGATGCTTCCCTCCGGGAGGTAGGTGAACTGCTTAGCAAAGGAGCCTAGTCAGAGGGTCTGAGACCTTAGCAAGAAGCAGAGCAGACTTCAGGGTAAAGCAAGACTTCCACATTAGGCCGAGAGGGGAAAAAGACAGAAAACAAAAGGCATGTCTCCCAAAGTAATGTAGACCAAAGAACTCTATCCTTATTTTAGCTACTGACAGGGTCCCTAGCCCTCGTGGTTGTTTCCTGTCCACCTTTCCAACATGGAAGCCTGTTGGTTGACACCACTGACCCACCCAATTATCTAGAACTTTGTTCCAGCCTTTCTGTGTGTAGGAAGCGTTGTGGAGAAAACAGAACTTGGGACTCCGGAAAACTCCAGTGTATTGGTTCATCAATAACCACGAACGAGTAATGAAGGATTGTCAAACTCTTGAGCAAAACTGAAAGGATGGAGGATGAATAAAGAGAAGAACTTCTGTTAGAGAAAAACAGAGGTATTTCTCGGAACTGAAGATATTTTTTTTTTAAATTAGAATTCTTAAACAGATCCAAGAAGAGAGTATATTCATTAAAAATACATAAAAGTAGATCAAATTGCCATGAAAACGGACTGGTCAGAGTAGAAAGAAAGAGCTCTAGATATTAACAATGTGGTCACACACCCTCTCTCTCTCACCAAGTGGACAGCGTGTATAACAGAATACAACAGTTAAATTTTGTTGGCGATCTTGAAGACCAAGGTGAGGTATCTGTCAATCCTCAGTACAGCAAAAGACAAAAGGGTGAAAGGCAGTAGAGAAAAGGGTACGCGGTGGAGGCAAGTTTTAACAAGTCCAACATTTATCCCATTTGAATTCTGAAAGGGGAGAATAGACATAATATTGGTAAAGAAAATGTAGAGAAAGAATTGCAGAAATGTTCCTTCCAAGTACTCAGATAAAAGAACTCACCATGTCCTCATCGGGATGCATGAAACACTCTCAAACCTACATACATCCTGGTGATTTCAGAACTCCGAGGACAAAGAGGAAATCCCAAAAAAATCCAGAGAGGGAAAGAAGAATGATAGCTACTGTAAAAATACACTTAACATCTTATAATTAGATGTTTATTTCTCATGTGCTTAACAGGTTAATGTAGCATTCTGGGTGGATTTCCTTCACACAGTGGCCCCTGAAAGGAATATACTGTGGCCTAACGTGAAGGAGGCCGGCAAATGTAATCTACCCGTGTGTCCTTGGAGAAGAAAAGCAGATTCTGTTGAATAACTAGCAGTTTCTATTACCAGGTGACAGTGATTCTAGCCAAAGTCTGACAACCAACCGCTGCTAACAGGGAACAGTGGTGTGAGGACACAACAGTCATATTTTCAATATCTGAAGCAAAAAGGATTTGAACTCAAAATTTTATGGATAACGCCATTATCAAATTAAGTATAAGAGTAACGATTCTTCAGAAAGTTTACTCACCACTCAACCTACACGAAAAAAAAATTACTTTTCCAATTCACCAAGTTTTTTTTAAGATTTTATTTATTTATTTGACAGAGAGAGACACAGCGAGAGCAGGAACACAAGCAGGGGCAGTGGCAGGCAGAGGGAGAAGCAGGTTTCCCCGCTGAGCAGGGAGCCCGATGCGGGGCTCGATCCCAGGACCCTGGGATCATGACCTGAGCCGAAGGCAGACGCTTAATGACTGAACCACCCAGGCGCCCTCCAATTCACCAATTTAAAAAAGAAAAAGAAAACATACATAATTTCAAGAAAGGAGGCAAGAAACAGTAGAGGCTGACTCAGAAGCTAGAAAGAAAGCAATAGCAGATCCAGTATACTGAGATGCATGGTGACTTCTTTTTTAATTGGTACCACTGGAAAGACAGGATTCCATTTTACATTTTACGAGTCGAATTATTCTATTTACTTTTAGAACCCCCCAAAAAAAATTTGACATTATCACAGAATTGTAAATTCTGTTTATTCTATTTTAGGTCAAACAACAGATAGAACATAAAATAATCAATTACAATGTAAATATAAATAAGCATATAATTAATACATCAATTGCTAAAGTCAATTCTTGAAATTTTTTATTGGAGACCAGTAGAGTCTTTCTAAATTTCATAAATTAAGAAAAATAAAAATAAATATGTGGTAAAATATTACAATAATAACCGCAAGAGTAACTAGAAACTTATATTCTTAATGGTCTATGGAGAATGAAATCAGGGGAGTGGGGAATTAGGAGTGGTCAAGAATTTTACTATACATTTCATATATCCTTCCATTGCTAGCATTTTTTAAAAAAATCAAGTTGCAGGCATTACTTCTATAATAAAAATATTTTTTAAAAGTCCATTAAATTCAAAAGTAATAATAATATTCCAAATGGTTGAAAAACAAAGCTGGATGTAGAATCCTTTGGAAACTTTAATGATAGATATATTGGCTTCTCTATAATTAGTTACCTCATCTCTCAATTCTGTTGCAGCTGGACATCTAGTCTAGTAATTTACTTTCTCTAGTTCATTTTCATTTTTGTAAAATGAAGGTCTTGACTTAAATGATCCCTAAGTGTTTCTCCAGTGCTAGGTCCCTATGACTTCCATATAATGATGCTGTACTTAAAAATAAAATAATTCTCACTTCAATAAAGGGAAGCAATTAATTTTATTTCTGTGGTGGTTAAACAGCTCATTCTCCTTTCATCTTTTCAGGTGGAGTTTGTCTACTATGACCTTTACTGAACTCATTTACTTCTGAATCAATCATCATATTAAAAAAAATGAGAGTGTATCACTGTGGAGGTGAAGAGCATTTCTTCCCTTGATAGCCAAGACCCCAGGAAAAGTGATTGGATGGGAACTTTGGAAGAGTCTCCCCTCAGCTGAACAGAAGCATAAAAGCAGGTATCAGAGACAGCTGTAGAATCACTCACTGTGTATTTCACAATATTAAATCTTTGGGGAGTTTCAATTTTATTAATGGCCTCTTTTCTGAGTCCTCAATTTCTGTAGGATTTGTGAATACATCTCCAAGTTTCTTAGTGTGCAAACTAAAACCATATGATATCTTGAAGGTTTTTTTTTTTATTTTCCTGCTTCTGAAAGCATATTTCTTTGAATTCTACCAGTTTATAATTTGAGATATTTGAGATGAGCTCATTCTGAGCAAGATACTTGTTCTAGGGAGGGGTCTTGCTCAACAAGAAGAGGAGCTGAGTAAGAGTATAATTTTGATGTTTGACTACTTCAGTAGAACAAAATATTTTTAAGTAGTCAATAAGTGCCTACCACGAATTATTTATTTTCTAACATTGGCTAGGTTCAAATTTTGGCAGTGAATCTTTTATGCCTTAAGATGAAGGGGACGGGGGAGGGCGGCGGGGAGAGAGAAGAAATGAAATCTGCTAGGTGGCACTTAATTTGCCTTGAATTTGCCTTGGTCCACTTCCTGAAGCAATAATTTTCTATATGTCATGTTTTCACCAATTGATACCCTATTAGCAAGGACTAACAGTTTCATATTATCAGCACATAATTATTTTCTACTAGAAATGGTAATGATTAGTCATCTGGCTGTATAAATTAACATAAAGATTCCTATTTCTTTAACAAAAAGTATTCAAGGAATATATTGCTTCCATCAGAGTAGGAAGGCAGTCACATTGTTACAATATTTTTCCTTTTCCTAACTGAATACAGGCATACTCTTGTTTCATAATCTTTGGTTTATCATATATTGTATACCTTTTTATTTTTACTATTTTTCCAAAAAGAAAAGAAAAAGATAGCAATACATTAAAAACAAATTTCATATCCTGTTGGGATTTTCTCCTTGAGATACTGTAGGAAGTATTAAAAATGTCGACAGCTTACTTCTCATGAGACTCTCAGCCCATTTGTTCAGTACTCTGGTTTTTAGGAAATTTTTACTCAAGCATTCAAACTTCGGGAACTGCTAAGCCAAATCTGTGAAACTGATAGAAGTTTCTAACTAGAAAAATGCTTGTAAACTTGTCTAAATTTCATAGTTTATCAGAATGATGGTTTATCTATGGCGTACAAATTCTTGCAGCATCTCTAAGGATAAAATATGGGAAGATAAACTCTGCTACGACCATAAAGTTGCCTGCTTCTTATTTGAGCCATTAAGTACTATAAAGACTCCTATCATGGTGGTCCAAGATTCTCGTTTTCTCCTTTTTTCCTATGAAAGGAAAAGGAAGGTAACAATAATATGTACAATAAGAAACCGGAACTATTGGCATGTCTGTGAGGTCAAAAATCTAGTTAAGGTTTCATATGATGTAAAGGTTGGAACACAAGACTTTGCAACTTATGTCCAATAAAACAGAGACTGGCATTAGAAGGAACAGATGCTTTGTTTCATTTTATTCTTTTAAATATTTTTTAAGATTTTATTTATTTATTCGAGAGAGAGTCGGCGGGGAGAGCACAGAGGGAGAGTCAGAGGGAGAAGCAGACTCCCCCCTGAACAGAGAGCCCGATGTGGGACTCGATCCCAGGACCCCAGGATCATGACCCAAGCCGAAGGCAGATGCTTAACCGACTGAGCCACCCAGACGTCCCTCAATTTTATTATTTTTAACTGCTATTCAAGAATATATAATTCTATTCCCCGAGGATAAATAACAAAGAAATTCTAAAATATAAAATAATTTAAAAATTCAACAGCATTTAATGAATGCCTACTATATGCTGTCCACTGACTCAGAAATGCTTTCCCAGTACATGCATGCAGTTTCTCTCTAGTCTTTTCTGTTCTGTTTTCCAACATTTAGCTTTCTTGGATTTTGAGGCCACAGTGAAAATGCATCACTTGGGTACCCTGCCGTGGTGAACATAATTGACCAGCACCAACTATTGCCCCTCTCTATCCACTATGTCCTTTGTGCAAGAGCACAGAAATCCTGAGGATACCCTCAGCCAGCACAGCAGGGTTACTAATGCAGGGGATTCCTAAAAGACACAAGACTCCTCCACAGAGCAACTTAGGCTCAATGTCCCCCTCAGTCTGGCCATCAGAGATGCACTACAAATGCACTACTCCTTCCCCAGTGCTCTGCCTTCCCCTCAACTTCCCAGGGATAGAAAATCATTGCAGGCTAAAGGCTCACCACACCCTCTTCGGTTTGGTCACCTTTTCCTTTCATTGGTGTTTCCCCCATTTAATCTCTTGCAGACCTCATCCTGCCTTGGAAGTCTGCTTCAGGGAAGACCCTTTTGATTACGGACCCGGCTACCCTTCTCTGCTTTACCTAGCACTGCCTACCAGAAGCTTCCTTCTGATTATTTCTCACCCTCTTTCTGTTTTTCGACCCCCTCTCATCTGTATGTACCACCTTGCTCTATCATGTCTCTCTCATTTAGGTCTGTTACGGTCTGTTTTATTTCCTGATGTATCCCGAATGCTTAAAACTGGCACATAGTAGGTGCTCAATAAGTATTTATTGAATAAATGAATGTCAAGTCTGAGAAAGACCAAAGAACAGAGTTCTGGAATAAAGTTCTTTTCTGATGATGTAGATACAAGCTGACTCTTATTGTTCCTGACATCTAGTGGCAGGATGGAAAAACTATCCTGAGACCAGAAGTAATTTCACAGACTGGCTAAAGCCCAAACAATAGAAAATGTCAAAAGGCCTACTCTTCAGGGTGTATAAAATTTTTATAGGTTTAGTACCCCTTTTAGATCCTTAACAGGTTATGTGCTCATCAGTGAGAACTCCAATAAATTCTAGCAGGCAGGATTGAAATCCAATGAGAAATGACTAGCCAACCTAGCTGGGTAAACAAGTTAGAGAGCAGGCTGAATCTTATCACAGAGACTACATCCTGACATCCCATTCCACCCACCCCTGAAAATAAAAAATGTACACACCAAAACATAGAAAAAAAAATCAGTACGTTGTTAGTGTAGCAGCAAGAGAACTTAGAAAATGGATAATGAGTCAGGTTTTAATTCCCAGATTCACAATGGCCAAATAGTACACTTGAACTCAACAAGACCCATAACCAAGGACTTGGTGATCTATGGCCATACCATGTTCCTACCTTGGAGAATCAGAGAGCAAAAATGAGAAAGAGCTGGGCAGTGGGGAAATTTGTTTTTATTACTCCCTCCCTTTTATTACTATGCATTCAATAAATGTATGTTTTTAAATGCTAAATATAAGCCAGGCACTGTTCTAGGCTGTTAGGGCACACCAAGGAACAGAAGAGACAAAAATCTCTGCCCTCGGGGAGCTGACCTCATGTTCCCCTTATTCTACAAAGGACTACAATCTCCAGATGCCTTAGCATGACAAGGATATGCTGTCTCCGTAACAGGGGACAAAGTCTGCTCTTGAGATTAGTAAGATCTGCGGGAACTTGGAAAGGAGCAGAGAATCAGGGTCTATTTTCCAATGAGGGACACTTTATTAAGCCAGCTAAGGAATTGAATAAAGTATCGGATTTTCTCTGAGGGCTCTACTGTCTGAGAAGTAGGTCAGAAAATGATAGCTCCAGAGGGGAGGAAAAGACCAGAGGTGCCAGAATTGCTGAGGAGTTGGGTGGGGAGGGGAGGACCACACCGGCCCTGAGATGACAGGAGGATGCTCGGAGCCTGAGATGACAAGAGGAAAAGCAGTAGAAGGAACCACGACTACCCTTAGCCCTTCATCTGGGTCAAACATTAGGCTTTGAAACCTATCAATTGTGAAAAGGGATGAGCAAGACTGTGCGTGCATGATCATTCCTTACTCTAATTTTAACCAACCCAATGAAATTCCTAGTTTCCAATGTGATATATGTATCTTCCTTTTTGTCTCTTGGAGAACACACATGTCTAACAACATCAGGAAGGCATCTTGAGTTTTGTCAATGGATGAAGACATAAGCCTGGACAAGTTATTTCATCTGTCTTATTCTCTGTCTCCTCATGCAGAAAATAAGTAATAATAGTACCTACCTAAATTCATTATTACGTAGGAAACGCCTGGAACATCACAGACATCCAACACATGTTAGTGTCCTTTTGTTGGATGGGGTGCTATCAACTAGCTCATGAACATACATGCATTATGATTTTCCTGCTTTATTCTCAATCCTAACCAAAGAGGTATAGTTTGAGAAATATAGGGTGCCTCACTGCCTTGTTGTTTGCTCTGCATTAAGATCAGATTTAAAAAAAAATCATGTTCAGTGTTTAGGGAAACTTACATTGCTTATTCACAAGGTTATCCATTCGATGGTGTCTGCCTAATGTGGTGATTGAATAATTTATGTTAGTGTTTATTGGGCTCCTCCTTTTTGCTAAAAGTATCTAAGTCAAGATAAAGTTGCCACATTTGCAAGAGACATCTAACAGAATAAATGCCAGCATATTTTTGAGAAATTGTTTTACAAACTATACATTAAATCTTTATAAAGTATGGAGGGTACAAAGCTTACAGTACACTGATTTTTACCACACATTTTTAAGCTGATGGCGTAAAAATGCCCTATTAGAAACACTTTACCCTGCCCATAGTGCCTGACAATATTTCAGTTGAAAATCAATGGCTATGTAGGCCACTCTTCTTGATCAGAGTATGGTGTCTGAAGTGGGATCATCTGCAACAACCCTTCACATCCCCACTCCGAACACCCAGGCTTCCTTTGAAAGGACAGAATGGCTTATGCCCAGATAAATATGGGGGTGCTGAGATGGAGCCTTCCTATTTTGGAACCCTGGGAGACAGCATCTTCACAGGTGGTTCTTTACTGTAGTTAATATGGGAGAAGTGTTAGGCCAGACGTGGTCTCACACAGCCTCACCAAATTTCCCAAGGACACAGAATGGTATGCTGCAGCAGTCTAATTTTCCCATGATTTTAGAAAGGCCCAGAGAGAGCTGGCTAGTATGAAGGGGGCTTTCCGTCAAGAGGAGGTAATGTTGTAATGGGTGTGATACAGGCATGTGGTTGGGAAACCAGATGTAAAGACAGACGTTTCAGAGATGAACAACAACAACTGAGAACCAGACGGAACTGTGTAAACCGCAGCTGGCTTCTGTGTGGACAGTTAGCATATGAGAACCAGATGTCAGATTCAACGCTAAGATCCTCCATAAGCTCATCAGCACTTTGACGCCACCCTAGGAAGGCTGGGGAAGAGGAAGATCTCAAACTGACGGTATTACAACCTGAAACTGAGTCTTCCTGGACTTGACCAAATAAAAATCTCTTATAGTGGAATAAAAGTCTAGGATAGAGATTCAATTTAGTTTTTTAAAAAAAGAGTACATTTTTTTCAAATGTGTGTCTAGAAGAGTTTGAGGTCATTGGCATTTGTGTACTCTACTTTTCCAAAATTTCTCTTGCATTCTTCAAGTTATTCTTTCCCAGTGTTTTTGTGAAACATTAGTTCTGTGGCATACCCACAGCTGTTCTAGAGAAAGCTGCCATTTCTTTGATTATTAATTTCAGGGAAATACTATAAAATATTAAAGTTCTAAAATATCTTGCAGGGGCGCCTAGGTGGCTCAGTCGTTAAGAGTCTGCCTTCGGCTCAAGTCCTGGGATCCTGGGATCGAGCCCCACATCGGGCTCCCTGCTCAGCAGGAAGCCTGCTTCTCCCTCTCCCACTCCCCCTGCTTGTGTTTCCTCTCTCGCTGCGTCTCTCTCTGTCAAATAAATAAAATCTTTAAAAATAAATACATAACATAATAAAATAAAATTTAAAAAAATCAAAAAGCATAATGAATCACTGAACATTAAAAAAAAACAAGTCTTTTAACGCTAAACAGTTTGAAGCTCTGTGTTTTCTTAGGGTAAAATAAAAGAAATGAGAATGGGAATAAATAAATAAATAAATAAACAAATAAATTAACAAAATATCTTGCAAAAACAAAACATTTCCACTTTTATTTCAACTAATCTTCTCCAAATCATATATATATATATATATTTTTTTTTTTTTGCCAAACATCAATAAACATCTTTGAGAGAACTAGTGTTCTATAGAAAAGTTTGGCAATGCTGTCCTGCCAGTCATAACATGTAATTTCCATTTCTGTCTCTTTGATTTAAAACAGTGTGCTTATGATAGATTTTTGTCTCATTTTAAATGAACTGATTCAACCAGCATTTTGTGGCCTCCTACTATGTGCTACATTTTGCCATAGAATTTGAGAACTCCTTGAGCGCTGTCTCCCAGGCTTACTGAGATATAATTGACATATAAAATTGAGCAAGTTCAAGTTGTATCATTTTATGATTTGATGCCTTATATATTGTGAAAGGACTGCCTTGTGCTCACTTGCATTGGGGGTGCCAGTGGGCCAGTTGGGGGGGCTCTGTGCGCCACGTGTTCCACTGGCTCATGGGCGGACTTCCCGTGGAGTCCATGACAAAGTGAGCGGGATCCACACCCCTTTGATACATTCACAGCCGTACCTGCCCCTCTTCCAGCCTCTTACCCTCACCCTCCAGACCCTGTCCATCCCCTGAGTCATGCAGCTCATGACTCAGCCCTCTAGATGGGCTAGAAAGAAATGGGCCTCTTTGGCAGTGCCCCTCCCTGCCCCCAGCCCCCAGCTGGGGAAGCTGAGCACTTACTCAAGAGCTCTCACTTTCCCCTGCAGGAGAAATCATGGGTCGAGAAGGGCCCTCTTGGCACTGAGCTATGCTGACTTGGGGGAGGAGTGATGGGGATAAAGTGAAACTGTTCCTTCTACCCTCTCCAGTGAGTCCAAATGAACATTTTTTCTTTTCTCAAGCAGTGTGCCGGAACTTCTGTCCGTGGATGAAAATCATGTTGTTGTTATTGTTGAAGCGGGGATAGGACAGGGATGTCTTATCTGGCTGTCTTGGTGGTTTTTAATGGTTTCAATAATTATCTTTCCTAAAAAATGTATAATGTTCCCTTTTTCAGTACAAGTTAAAATTATGGACTTTTGTGTCTAAGGAAGTAAACTAACCGAAATCTACTTCTCAGTATAATCCTTAGTATGAAATTGTCCCTAACAATGTAAAAGTAGACTAAGAAATATGACAATATTAAATATTTAGTATAAAATGATAATATTTAAAATAAAATGTTGTATAAAGTGTATACATAGCAAGCAGATGCTTTAAGATTTAGTTCAGCCATTTCTTTCTATAGGAGGTCAGTCTAATAACTCTCCACCCTACGAGTTTGTTATGTGCCATTCTCCATGTCCCTATAATATCCTGTGTTTCCTTCTATCATTATATTGATCATATTGTGCTTATCACCTTATATATCTGTTGCCCACACTACACAGTTTGCTTTTAGTTGGCCAGGATTCTCAGGCTCATCAGTGTATCACTAAGGCTTAGTGTAATACCTGATACAGAGTAACCAGTAAAATTTATTCTCTAAACATGTTTCTCTTTATGATGCCTGAGTTTATGAATATGTACATGTAACTTTGCTCAATAGTAGATTGAAGTTGTTATGCACAGTGTCCCAGACTAATGGGGACAGAGTGTGCATCCTAGTTGTGCATACTCTCCTACCTGCCGGTTGCCCTCCAGTGAAGATCACAGGGCCATTTTAGGGAGAAAAAACTGGACGCCAGTTAGGGAATCATTTGACTAATAACAAAAATCCCCCTTTTGAAGAAGTGCTATAGTATAAATGGTATATGTTAATTCTCTTGTTATAAAGTGACACATGCACAAATAAATAAGCTGAAATATTACCATGATATATACAATCGTGGTAATCCCTGAGGATTTGGCGGTCCTTGCATAAAAGGATGTAGCACTGGACAAGACATATATTGATGAATTCCACTGATAGTTCCTTCACTGAGAGAATAGTTTGATCAAAAAGCCACAAAGCTGCCCACAGAGATATGAAAGAGGAAAAAGTGGAGATTCATTAATACTTTAAAGGTGAACCTGCCTAATGCTGATGACTCGCACAGCAGGAGGCTCTGGCTTATGTAAATCGATGCCTTCATTAAGGATACAAAAATGTTTTGCAAATTATGGGAGGTCAGAAATAGTGATTGACTGGGTTTACCTATGAACTCTTTCATTAACATTCTATACTTTCATACCAGAGAATTGATCTGACCATTGAGAAGGACAGAGTGGAGAACAATGATTTTTTTTTTTTTTTTTGAGGATCCTATTCATGCAAAACACTGGGTGGTCATTTATATCTACCTTGTTTAATGGAAAAATTTAAATACATATCGTTGCTCTCATTTTATACTTGAGCCCACTAGACATGACATATATCATACAGTGTTTAAGATCTTGGGTCCTGAAATCACATGCCCCTGGATTTCAACCCATGCTCTGCTACTTGTTTAAAAACTCTGTGATTTTAGGCAAGTCACTCAAACTCTCTTTGCCTCACTCTCCTCATCCTTTAAATAGAAAAAACATAGTGTCTCCTTTGTAAATGAACTGTGAGTTTTCAAACCCCGAATGTGTGTGTTATTAATATTACAACGAAAGATTCAGTCTACTCTGAACTACTTAAAATAGTTTTTCTACGTTGTAAAGTTATAATGGGCAAAAATTATGTGGTTCCAATGATTACTAGCTTCCAGTTCTAAATTCCCCTAACTTTCCCCTTTACCAAGGTAAAGACTAGATTTTCAAAGTTAAAGGTTGAATTGTGAACCCCTCAAATTCATATATTGAAGTCCTAACCCCAGGACTTCAGATGCGACCTTATTTGGAAATAGATAACTAAAGAGAAAATCAGATAAGATAAGGTCATTAGGGTGGGCTCTCATCCAATATATCCGGTGCCCTTATAAAAAGAGAAAAATGGGGGTACAGAGAGATGCAGCCAGGTAGAACACTTGCAAAGAGAAAGGGAGAGGTCAGGTTGATGCTTCTAAAGCCGAAGAATGCCCAAGATTGCCAGTACCCTCGGGAGCTAGAAGACAGCCTTGGAACACAGTCTTCCTCACCGCTCTCAGAAGCAACCAACCCTGCTAACACCGTGATCTCAGACTTCTGGTCTCCTAACCTGTGAGGCAGTAAATTTCTGTTGTTTACGCCGCCCAGTTCGTGGTACTTCGTTATGGCAGCAGCTCTAGCAAAGTAATATACCCAGGATCCACTGCAGCTAGCTGTGGTCATGGAAATAAGTCCCAGACCACATAATGTGAGCGACACCACTATGTGCAACTTCCGTGTGTGTGTGTGTGTGTGTGTGCGTCTGTGTTTTCATCGAAGGTACTTGTTGTCTTGTTTTTCTTTCTCTTTCCTAAAAATTGGAAAGTAGCTGTTTTACTGGTAAGACAGTTTGTCTGTCAGTAAGGGCAAATAATAATAATAAAATACATAACAACAGAACAAATAAATATATAGATGAATGAATGAATGAATGAAAGAATGAATAAAGTTGAAATGGAGTAGGAACATGATGGAAAATACATAGGTCCTGGAACACTGCACATACTGAATTGCTTCCCTGTTTTAGACTACTGGTCTATATCCAGAGTATTATGTGAGAAAGAATGAATTTCTCTTGTATTTTGGAAGCTCATTGTTATATACCAGTGCATCCCAGTCCCTTGTTAATACAGTGGGTTAAAAGAAGATAAATGTGCAAAATGAAGTTAAAAGTTATTGTTTATCTGAACTATATGTACATTAAAGCCAAAAACCCATGAATAGGAAGACCTTATAAAAACATAAAAACAAAGAAAAACATATAACATACAAGGTTTCCATATTTGATTACAAAGAAATTTAAGTATTTTGTATATCAAAACAAAGAAACTAAGTAGCATAAAACTGGGGTAATATTTTCAATGCATTATAGATAAATGTTAGTGTATATAAAATATAAAGTATTCTTGATCAACAACAACAAAATACCACGTACATTCCGTATGGCAGCAAAATAGAAAAGTGATCCACATCATAAAAGTTAGAACCACATTTCAAGTAGGTAAACTTAAAAAAGAAAACAAGATATCCTTCAACACTAGCACTGAGTGGAAGGCTCAATTGTTACCATCTCCCTAGGTGGTTATTTGGTTTTACCTATGAGAAAGCTTTTTGGCGTCGTTCATATTCTTTAAACCAGAAATTCTATTCTTAGAGTATAATCTTAAAGAATTTATCTGAGAATAATAAAAGATACATATTCATATCAGTATTATTAATAATAGCCCAAAACTTGGAAATAAAAAGTACAATGGTAGTTTTTAAGTTGGTTATGTGTAAAATGCGTAAGTAAATCACAGCACATATCTAGAGTGTAACATTCATGTTGCTAAAACAATAGAATGTCATAGAGAGTGTTTAGGATATTCTACTAAGTGAAGCAGCAACTTATTAAATAATAATGTATAAAAACTATGAAAGGTTACGTTTCAGTTACCCTGCTCTGACATTATTATTTTTTATCATTTTTTGCTTTTGATTTTCATGTTCCAATTTCATAATCAGAAAAGAAAAATCTATCTGCTCACCCAATAGGATGCCAGAGCCACCCTGATTTCAAGTTTAACGTCACACTCAAGAAAGTTTTTGCTTCACACAACATGGGGCAAAATTCTCTTTGAACTACACATTTACAAATCACATAAAAATTATTTGAATTTTTTTATTATTGAGGGATAAAATTATTAATTTACGGGGAGTCAAAGCCTTCCTCCCCCCTCTCATTACTTTTCCCACTAAGACTTCGAGTAGGTGGGGTTTGGGGTGTGGCGCTTGCTTTCCTGTGCCTGGTACTGTGAGTAGAAAATGAACTAATATCTATATGGATGCCCCCAGGCAAAGCAGTCAGGCTAGAAAAGGCACTGCCTTCCCCAGGGGCTCCTATATCAGAGAACCTTTACTCTGTGGAATGAATCCTCATACGATAGAATATTACACAGCTGTTAACAATCTAGGCAAATCTGTTGTACTGTTGATACGGTAAAATTCCAGTCTACCTCTGTTAGACACCAAAAAATGGTACAACAGAATATATTTGTAGAAAAAGGTATGTGTGGAAGACACACAGCCATACACACATGCTTGAACATGGCAAGCATGTCTCTGGGAAGGGGGACTGGAGGCTGGTACCTACAGGATGAAGCAGTCTACTGTCACCGTGTATACTATAGTGTTTAACTATCCCTTATCTGCATATGGAACATTAAACATAAATTTTAAAAAGCAAATGATAATCCAATACCCATTACAAAAGAAAAAGATGTCACTGTCATCCTTAAAAATGAGGGCCACAACATTTACAAATTATATATCTGAACCGTATGTCTTAGGATTCAAAAGCTTGAAGTTAATGAAATTAGAGGGCATACCATTTGTCCATTCCTTCCTTCAGAAGCATTTGGATATTAAATGCCTCCTCTATGTGACACTAGGCTCACTGTCTACCAGAAGCTCACTGTCCAGTGGGAGAGATGGGTATATAAAGAAATATTTCAAATACAAAATCGCTTTCAAAATAATAGAAAATTAGATGAGGTAGAATACAGGCACAAAGGAGACAGGAAATAACACGTGGTAGAGTTAGAAACAGCTCAACCAACACTTGATAGCGCTGCATCTTGAGATGTAATAGCAGGTTGGCTGGTAGGCTATTGATAAGGATCTCGGGGGAGGGGGGAAACATAAAGAACAAATGCACAGAGGCATGAAACAGAATGGCATGGGCATGGGATTGCCACTGAAGAATCAGAACCATGATAGCTATAAATATGGTAGTAATAACATTTGTAGAACACTTAGTATATGCCAGGCACTGTTTTACGTGGTACTAACTCAATTCATCTCCACAAAAATAAAGGATGTTATTACAACTTTTTGAATGAAGAAACAGAGACTGGAAGAGGATTAATTATATTGCCCAGAGTTACAAAAATAATAGTTGGTAAAATTGGGATTTGAACCTAGGTTTTCCGACTCTAGAAACACTCTTAATCACTACTCTGCTGATACCTGTGTAAAATCTCAGAGAAAAATACAAGCCATGATTTGAAATAGGTCAGAGGACACACGCTGGATCAATTTGCCATTTCGGGTCTCTATATGCATGCTTTCTTTACTGGGCTATTTAAGAAAAGAACATTTTTTCCTTGTCTCAGGATTAAATCAATGCATATTTAGTATATTACCAGAAAGAGTCAGAAGAAATTATGTTCTTCCCTTCGTCATTTGTGAAAAATTACTCAAGCTACTCTCTAGCAAGCACTTTGCTTATCTATACTCACTGGACTTGTGATTATTTCTTTAATTTGAAAAATTAATCAAACTCTTGGTAAAATCTTCACTTCCACCCTCTGAAATATCAATGACAGAAGGTAAACAAGGGTTGGATGGTCCAGTGTGCCATCTACCAGAAAGCTCCAGTAATCAGCACTTCAATATATTTATAGTAAAATAATCATCAATATTCATAGTTACATCCCTGAGGCTTTGTAAGTTCCCAAAATGCTTTTGAAATGATCAACTACTAAGCAATGGTTAGAATGTTTTTTTGCATAAATTGGATTTAGTGTACTTTGATTCCTTTAAAATCACCCATGCATGCAAGGTATCTACTAACCATAAAATCTGATTAACCCAAATGTCTTCTGCCTGACCCATACCACATTGCAATTGGCTATATAAATCTGCTCGCCTATGCATTTGGAAAATTGCCAGGTGTTTGCATATTCTTTGAAGAACACTGGTTATTGATAAATGTTACATCCTCACAACATAGGCATTTGCTGCCACCACTAACGATCTAGAGGGATCCTTCTTATACCCTAAATGCATCCATTTAGACTGACAGAGACCTGTCTGCTTGGATTACAGAAGGGTTTACAAAAGAGAGTATTCATAAGTGCTTGGCTAATAGTTTATAATCCTGTACTGAATAGTTCATATACTAATTTATTACCCATGTCGTGATCCAAATTCATATCTTAGCAGAGCTGTGGACAAACTGTTTATTCATGTTCACGAATCATATCAGTGGTGGGTTATACAAGCCTCTTGGAATTTATTGTTGAACTCAATTGTGGAGTGATCAGTGCTTTGACAGGACATCATCCTCTGTAAATTCAAATCTATATTTTTGTCTGCAAGATCAAGTGTGTTGACAAATTTTTGGCACAGAACTTCTATATTCTGTGTCAAGTGAGACTCTGTCTGATGCTTTTACAAAGTACTTATGAAATTGATCTCCCCTATAGATTTTCTTATACACTCTCTCAATACCTGAACTTTCTCAACAGTACTTAGGCATCAAAAATCAAATCCCCTCAAAATCTCTGGAGGGTCACATCTCCAAACTGCTTTGGAAACCATTAGACAGAGCAAATTCACAGCCTGTCATGTAAAGAACAGCGGTGGTAGCTTTAGCAGCGGTGGTAGCTTTAGCAATCACTGGAGGAATAAACAAACCAGCACTTAAGCTTCAGTAGACTCAAAATTCCCCACTTGTGTACAATGTCCTTACTTCTACAAAGCCTGTAAGAATCTTTGTTTTAAGTTTAGTTTCCAAATTCTAATTTTAATTTAAATATTTAGAGGGGTGTATGTTTTCCCCATCACATTCAAGCATTTTAGCATACTCAAAAAATTCTAATATATTTTCAGTATGTCATTTCTCTAACATTTAGCGTCATCTGATACGTAAAAGCTGAAAAGAGGTCCATTACTCTCAACCTGATGGCCTACATAATACAGCCATAAAGAAGAAACTGGCCTTGGGTGACTAATCAAAGGTCAAGCCACCATCTTCTAAATACTGACATTGTGGCCCATTGACTTTGTTTCTTGAATATACCATGGAGACAGTAAAATATGCACAGAGTAACACTTCCTCATTCTTATTTACTCCATTAAGCAAATGATCTCCTGTGCCCATTAGGTTCTGTGCAGGACATGACACTACTTTTTCCAATATTATTCTTTTGGCCACATATATTTTAAACTTCTACTAAGAGGGTTAATGGATAAAGAGTCCAGAAAGTAGAATTTTTAACACAAGAGTCAAATTTTCAGAGATACATCTATGACTAAACCATCATTAGTAACGAGAAATTTTAAAAAAAGATTTTATTTATTTATTCATGAGAGAGAGAGAGAAAGAGGCAGAGGCAGAAGCAGGCTCCCAAGGAGCACGGAGCCCAGTGCGGGACCCGATCCCAGGACCCTGAGATCATGACCTGAGCCGAAGGCAGACGCTTAACCATCTGAACCACCCAGGCGCCTGGTAACGAGAATTTTTTACATCGAGGCTGTGGAGGAAAGAGGTAATATTATGTGAAATCAAAGAGTTTTGGAGAGCATTCATAGGGTAAAAAGGGTTACATCTTCTCATTATACTAAATTTGGTATACTATGTACTTGAGATGTTCAAAGTTATAAAGTCTCAACTTAATAAACGAAGACAATGCAAAATTTCAAAGAAGAGCAAATGAAAAATGTTATGAAGTCTCATGGTAATGACCCATTGAGAAAAGAATAACAGATTAATTTTATCAAAAACATATCAAAACTGCAGAATAAATAATCCATGAGAATAAAGTAAAGATATTGAGGGAGGGTGAAGAAATAAAGAAAATGGTAGATGTATTCACACTGGCTACCTTCATATGATAAGTAATGTCTTTTATGAATGTATATTAAAAATGAGTGGTGACGGAAAAGTATCTGCTGTATACAATAAAAAATAATCTAAGTCTTGAAACAATAAAAAAAGCTTAATTCTTAACATCTGGTTTCTTAACTTGCTGTTAGAACAACGTATGTTTATGTATATTAATGTTAATTAAAGCTGATTAATTACTGTCAAATCTTCATAAGGGTATGTTGTAAAATTGATATGCTAAACATTATTCAATTTGGAAACAAAATCACAAATTTGAACCACCGAACACCCAATTAGTAAGTCATCAGGTACGTTACTGAACTTCAACTCCATACATCAGGCTCTCACAACAACAACAACAAAAACAGAAACAAAATTCTGACAGGGATTGAGGATACATGTAAGGACAAATGACATGGAAAGTTCTGTAATTTTAAGGGAGAAAATACAAAATCAATCTATAAAATAGTCTTTGATTATTATCAGCCCAGCTACTGGCAATGCAATGTCTACAGACTCACAGCTGAGAGAAAACATGTTAAGGACAAATCATCTAAGGTAAGAGTAAACAGTAAACACATGGAATCTGAAGATATTTTTTGACCTGCATACTTTCTGTATCTCAGTCAGTATACCTTAAAGTCTATAAAGGCATGGCAGATACCAGCCACTTAGTTATTAACCAGTATCCCCGGGCTTGCTTCCAGACTCACTGCCAAACCACATTACCCATTCTCTTTTGCAGTTGGGTGTGGTCATATAACTGACTTTTGATCAACAGCATCAGGCAGAAGTTACATATGTCAATTCCTGATCTCTCTAGCCCAGTCTTGCCCATTCCTTCTTTTCATCCAATGTCTGACCAAATGCACAGGATACAGGGGAAGAATTCCAAGGACTTAGGAGATGGTAGCGGCAAAAATACATAGAACAGAAAATGGACCAATTTGCATCAGATTTTAACCAGAACTTGAACTAGTCTTTGTTATGTTTAGCCATTTGAAATATGAAGGATGCTTGTTACAAAGTTGGTAATCTGATTATACATAAGAAAAAGCCCAGTTTAAAACTAGAGGTCACTTTCTATATGAAATTGTAAATAAATTGCTTACATTGGATAATTTCATTTGTTCTATTAATTAAATATGGTTTCCTGTTGAGTTATTCAAATTTGACTTCAAATTTCTGTGTACTGATTATACCTTAAATAAACCAAGCATAGGAATTATTACAGTTGAAACAGAATCTTAAGAAGAGTACTTTTCTGCCCACTTAGAATGAGAAGCAACTAATTTGTAGTGGGTAAGATAATATATTCTAGAATGAGAGAGAACTCAATTAGTATCCCAGCTCAAGCAGTAAATAGCTATGTGACCTTGGACTGGTTTCTGAACTTCTACAAATCATAATTTTCTCATCTGTAAAGTGAGGAAAATAATAGTACCTACCCCCACAGTTATGAGAATTAAATGTGGCAATGCATTTAAAGTACTTGGTCTGTCTGCCACATAGGAATTACGCATTGAGTGTTAGTGCTTATTGCTGTTATGGCTAATAAAAGCTAACATGCTCTGAGAGCCTCATACTTTTAAAAAAATCTTCTACCATGGAAAGTGATAAAAATATTACTAAATTCTGTCTTAGCAATTTTAAGTGGTGACATTTAATCTGGCTAAGGTAAACAACAAATGCAGTACTGATTCAAAATAAACAGATTTTATATTAGATAAAAATACAAAGGCATAAAGCCATTAGAGCTAGATTAAACGTGCAGGTCTTTTTTTTTTTTTTTTTTTTTAACACAACTTGGTTCCATACAGGAGAATACTTCAAAGTAACTATTCAACAGGTTGTTAACTTCAGTAGAAACATATTCAACTCTAAAAGTCTGAGATCCATTATTGTGCCTCAAGCTTTTTCCTCTCATTGACACACTTTTTCAAAAACAACTCAGAAGTTTAGTTTAATAGGGGATTTAACATATTCACTGAGAGAAATGAAAGTAGGCATTGGAACTGGGCAGAATGTCTGGTTTGAAGTGATAGTCATACTATATATGTATGTAATATTGTATTATATTATACATTATTATATATTATACATTATATATATTTATATGCATACAATATTATAAAATTCTGGGCAAAACATTTCTTAGGTTCAGAGATGAACTAGATTCTCTTGGATCTTCTCAATTTGTACTCTCATCATAAATCACTACAACATGTGATCACTCTCCTCCTCATCAAAGTATCATTATGCATGCAATTGTTCATGCCAAGATAACCAAAGTAGAGAGGAAGCTCAACTAAGTTACAAGTAGGAAGCAAGTTTATTCTTCCACCCTATGAAACTAATTCCATTTTTCTTTCCCCCTACATGACTGACATACCAGGCAGATACCCAGGGCTTTTCAGGTGACCCTTAGATAATAAAATTCCAGGTCGGTGTGATTTTGATTTCACTCTACTCTGATAATTATGTAAATCCCAATATCTATCCAATTTAAAGCTTCTCCTCTTGTTGACTGGCTTCTGACTGTTTTTCCACTTGGCTGTAGTAGTCACCTCTTCCTCCTATTCCTCTCCCAGATACACAATCACTAGACTGTTTCAAGTTTCTACATAGTTGGAGCAGCATGAGAGACAAAACGTGAAACAAGAAAGCAAGGTCATTAGCTGAAGGAGAGAAGGGGGGAGGCAGGAAGAGACGGAAGAATGTATACAATCACCATCTATGAGAGGTGGGGATGTAGTATGATTCCAGGCCACATATAAGAGAAAAGCCATGAACTTCAGGCCAGCCAGTCGGGTTATGAATTTTTCTCATTTCATTTAGCTCTTCTTTCACTAATTCCTTGACAGCATGTCCCACTAAATTTTAAACTTTGTGGAGACAAGAACCATATCTAGTATTCTGCCTAGACATAGATCTCATACACACACACACACACATATATATATAGAGAGTATATATATATATATATATATATATAGAGAGAGAGAGAGAGAGAGAGAGAGAGAGAGAGAGAAAG